>NC_056725.1:114392260-114589848 GCF_019279795.1 Protopterus annectens
AATCAAACAAAGCACCGGGTAATGATGGTATTATATCAGAGATATATAAAATCCTTTCTAAAACTACATATTCATTAATACATAAGGTTTTATTCTGGCCCAAACTGAGTTAATAACCCCCATCTTGGCAATATACATTTATTTCACCAATTTTAAAACCTAATAAAGATCCAACTAGATGTTCTTCATATCGACCCATCTCATTACTTAATGTTGATTATAAAATGTTTATGAGTATTTTTGCTGATAGATTGAAGACAATTATCCCGGCATTATAGACATAGATCAGGCGGGCTTCATTGTAAATAGAAATACTTTTGATAATATAAGAAGAACTTTAACATTAATTGATTTTGCAAATAGGAAAAAGAAAGATTTAACACTTATTAGTCTTGATATAGGTTCAGCATTTGATTCAGTAAGTTGGGACTATCTGTTTACCTTACTAAAATGCACAAATTTCTCTGATGCATTTGTAAATTTAATTGAGCATTTATACAAAGGAACGCTGGCTTATATTAAGGTAGGAACATATGTTTCACAAAAATACCCATTCTTAAAGGTACAAAGCAAGGATGTCCACTTTCTCCACTATTATTCACTTTAGTAATGGAGCCTTGGGCTAATTTGATTAGAAACAGTACTGACATAGAGGGTTTTGAAATAGAAGAAAATACATCAAAATTCAACTTTTGCAGATGATGTTCTAATTACATCAGCAGGATCTAATTCTTCTATGCAGTCTTTATTTGTTAAAATGATGAATTTTAAAAGTATTTCTGGTTTAATATTCAATGAAGAAAAACTAAAATACTACCTATATATACGAAAAAATACTCTCATTAGTGATTTTACTAAATATGTACCCAACTCAGGTCAGATAACTTATTTAGGTATAATACTATCTAAAGATATTAAATCTATTATATATAATAACTATAATACCTGTTTTCTTAATATACAAAATCTTTTAATACCTGGAATAATATGTTTTTACTATGGAGGAGAGACTTACAATTATTAAAATGATAATATTCCCCAAGATTTTATACTTAATACAATCAATAATACTTTCACCTACAAAAATAACTATCAAGAAACTGAATACACTAATGTTAAATTTCTTATGGGCACCTAATAGACCTAGGATTGCATTAAAGAAACATACTAATAGCTGGTCTCAAGGGGTATTTCTTTTCCAGACTTTAATTTATATATTATCTCTTCTATTATAAAAGTTATTACTTTATTAATAGATCGGTCATATGTCACAAAATGGAAAGATTATTGGGAGCTAATTAGTATGCACTTCATGAAAATCTCCTTAACACATAAAAATATGATTATAAATAACTCCATGTTGTGGTTGCTAAAGGAATTTTGTACTTCACCTATTACACCTAAACATATGGTCTGTTACCCATTAAATATTATTATTAGTTATCGTAACTTTATATTCATGCACCCTAAGTATAGGGAATGGAATTTTATTGTATTCCTATAATTTATACTCAGGGTATGCTTATGTCATCTACTTCTGAAGGAGCTCATTTAGCTATAGATAATAATCTAAAGTACTGGTATCAGCTGATATCTGATAATAAAGTTAAAAATCTAGATTTCTTAAAACAAGAATTTGATCTAAGAGAAACTTGCTGGTTAGAGGTTCAGATCTTTAGACAACATCTCATTGATAGAATAGATCTAATGTCTATAACAGTTAAAGAATCTATTCCAAAATTGATTGATTACTTGATAATAAATTTACAGCATAAAGTTTCTGATAAAGGTAAACTTTCATATATACATAAAATTATCAGACAAGAAACTTTTTACAATGTAGATTCATACTGGAATTATTTCACCTCTATTAATGGGGACCCACCAACTCAACAAGATAAACCATATATATTGGAATCTGCTTATAGAACTACATCTTCCATTGTCTGGAGACTTTATACATGGAAATTTTTACATAGATCTTTTATACACCTTTGATGATGAATAAAATTAATAATAAAGATAATCTATGTAAGAGATGTAATGTAGAAATTAATGCTGACTGGGCTCATATGTTTTATGACTGTATGAAGTTGAAAGAATACTGGAAGTCAATTAATGAATTTTTGCAGGCTCTTTTACAGATAATTTCATTATTTCTAAGTCTCTTATATTATTCAACACACCTGTACCTCAATGTGTTAAAAAGATTAAGCTTCCCTTGTTATGGTCTATCCTAGCAGTGGCTAGGAAAATAATAACTAGAAATTGGATTTCAGATACACCTCCTTCGTTCAATGAATTTAAAAATGTTATGAATATAATGTGTCATATGGAAATAAGCACAATTAGAATGAGAACAACTAGAAAAACATCACATTTTATTGTATGGGATAATTTACAAAATTTGTTAAAAAAATTCTAATTTCAATAGCACAGTATTTTAGTTTAATTAATTGATCTGATTGTAGTGGATGTCTTTGTAAATACTTTAGTTGTTTTGTTGAATATTATAATAATACCTATTTTAATTATTTGTATAAAATTGTTATGATATTTCTCTTATATGTTAAAACAATAAACTTGTTTTGAAAAAAAAAAAAGAATCAATACCCTCTGCTCCTTCTTTCAACCGGAGTAAAATATAAGCACAAATTCCAAGCTGGTACCTAAGAAGAAATTATCAGGCTTTCTGGTGATCAGCAATCTCCAGGAAATAATGTCACTATGCTCCTTCTGTCACCAGGAACAAAGCAGAAGCACTAATCCCAAGATGACTAATGACAGGCAGAATGTGGGCTCTCCAATAATTGGTGCTTTTGGACTAGATGTTGTAGATTTTTAAGGTAAGATGGAAAAATGGGTAAATATCCTAATAGCTGCAGTGTGCACAAAGAAGTTATATATGGAGGGCGTAACTCAAGCTTTAGTAAACTGAGGGGAAACCAATAATTTCAAAAGAGCAAGATAGATTATTAATGGGTGAGTACTTAGTATTCTGACTCTATGGAACACAGTGGGATGGCCAATAAATTTAAATACCTGATGGGGGTAACTTTGCAAAATAATAATAATAATTTTGTGCTAGTGGACAACAACCAATGAAAGAGGAGAGGGAAGGAAATAAATGGTCAAATTACAGTGGTGGCTGGTGACTTCAAATTAAAGGGGGGCTGCAGGAGACAGGAGAATGGGTGAGGCCAATGAGAAGGGGTGTGGTCAACTAGAAAGGGGCAGGGCTATGCTCAAATCCACAACAACTGGAACTTTACTTAAATACGGCTGCCCTGGCTGCCAAACCATCATTACAAGAGTCCAATCAAGACAAAATTAAGTGTAAAAGAAAAAATATTTCAGTGCATTAGCTACATGACAGCTTACTTAATATCTAGATAGAAACAAAATGGTTGTGAGGCATGAAAAAATAAATTACTTTTTAAATACCTTACTGGAATGCCAGTCAAAATCAAGTATAAAAAAAACAAGCAGCACTCAACTCAAACCACTTCTCCTTGCACTGCAGTTCTAATTATAATTTATATTCAGCATTATAAAAGCACCAAGTAACATGTTGAAAGTAGCCATCTCTGTGATACTCTAACTTGTAAACATGTTTCTTATCCAAAAAAGACCTGCTGGCTGACAGCTATCTACTTGTTTCATGGGGAAAACATGATCAAAGTAAAAATGAACAGCAAACAAGAAATAAGCTTAAGATAAATTGCTTAAAGGATTACTGCATAGGTTATGGACCACACACGATAGATTGGCATTCTGTTTAGTTTACTGGTAAAGCCTGCAAAGATGACTGCAAGTCTCCAACAAATGTAATGAGCTTCTGAAAATACTGTAATACTGTCCTTTATTACAAATACTTGTCATATACATTTCAATACCTAAGGCTTACACGTTATCTACTTATGTAAATATTATCTGCATGGCAACAACAAAAAGGCTTTCAATGTTGGTAATTCTTTAACAGTATGCTTATTAAAGCTTACTTGCATTTTACAATCTCAGACAAGCTCATCTGATGATCATTAAAGCATTATTACTTAAACAGAGCAACAGGGCTCCGCAACAGCATACATTTTCTAAATAATAATAAGAATAAATCAACAGTATAAAATATGACAGAACACCAGAACATTCTGCAAAATCAAGGACAGATGAAAAGCCACTGTTGTACTTGTGTCTACCTTGGATGGGGGAATACTTTGCACATTTATCAAGATCAAATAACATTCTTATATCATCTGAAAACATTTTAACCACTTGCAGCTGTGCGTTCAGTTTCCCATCTGATGAACTATACAGTTTTAAATAATCTACAAAAAGAAGATGAAAAGTCTTTAGACTTCGTTTTTTTTTCTGGGAGCCAGGTTAAAGCCATGACCTAATCTGCTAAGTAGACACCATAATGGGTTAAACGGACAACAAAATAGCAGTGTTGGCAGAGAGTCACCCTGGAATACCCCCCTTTGAATCCTTTGCATCCTTATCCCTGGAATAATAATTTGTCTTTTATCATGGCTTAACTGCAAAGTGGTTTGCCACTGTTTCATGTTCACTGTAATGTAATCGATCAGTGTAGGGTGTATCATTTACATGTGTAATCGGTCAGTGTAGAGTGTATCTTATACATTTTTAAGCACTCTTTTATCCATGATTGTGGGGTACTGCTTTTCTGCAGTCTAACCATGCAATACTTAGAGTCTTCCCCTTTTTACAGTTCTCCATTATGACTTTATTTAACATCAAATGATCCTTTGTTTCATAAGACTTTCTTTTATTAACCTTTTGTTCTATTGCCATGATTGAGTTTTCTTCTAAGTGACTATAAACTCTTTCTGCCTCAGTTCCAGTGTACAGTTTATATGTTGTTGGAACACAAGTTATTGGTCTATAGTTTTTAGGATAGCTTGCAGGTTCACTCTTAAGTAGGCATATTGTTTTTTCCTGTTGTTAGCCAGGCTGGTATCTGTTTGGAGTATGTATATGATTAGTTCTTACTCATGGCTAAATCTTCATGTAAAGATGTTAATGCTTTTAACCAGAAGTTAGGTACTGCATCTGAGCCTGGGGTTTTCCAGTTAGGAGCTTTTCTTAACTTTGTTTCAGTCTCTCTGGCCGTTACTTCATCTCATTGCATATCCTGTACATTTGAACTTCTTATTCTTTTTTTTTTTACTTCTTCTATCCATTTAGAATTTTTGTTATGTTCCACAGGGTCTTCATAGATATTTCTCCAACATGTATCATTTTCTTCTTTTTTGGTAGTGTTTCAAGTCCTTTTGTCTTGTATCCCAATTCTCTATAAATCTTTTTTGGGCTATCAATAAATTGCTTATTTTGCACTTTTCCTTTAAATTTATCTGTGTATCTTCTAAGTTTTTCTCCCTGTGCTGATATTTTAATTTATTATTTGTAATAGTGTATGATAGATCCTGATTTGTTTTGATACTGTGCATTGCTTTTATCATGTTTATCTTTATGAGTATTTTTTTTCATCTGTTCCTTCTTCTATATTCTTCTAACAGTGACACTTCTTGTTTTACTTGCTTGATGGGTGCCTACTCCAGGCCAGCAATCAAGGAGACTCAATCATCACCACTGACACCGGTGAGGGATGGTCACTAAGAGCAAAGATGGATTCACACAGTATTTCAGAGGCAGCTTCCTGCACCAAGCACAAATGCCCTTAAGAGCATAAAGGAAGCACACTCCAGATCTGGGCTGGACTCTCCTTCTCTTTCCATACCCACACAAAACTCCACACTGACCACTTTGGAGGTCTGTGTCCCTGTTCTCAGTAGCTGACACACACACTTGGAGTTTCACACACACACACACATACATATCTGTGAAAATCTGGCAGAGATTTACTATCTGTGCCCCTTTCCAACCAGACTCTAAGGTAATCACACTGCCACCAGCTACCCTAAGGCTCTTATAAAGGGTACCCAATTATACTGTGTAAAATTAATACTAATACAGATGGTAGGGTGTGACCAAAGCAGCCAGGCTTTCAGAAGCAACCACCGTTTCACTAAAACAAGCAACAATATGTTAAAAGTATTTTATAAACAACCAGCTGCAATGAAAGGTAATAAAATATGTAATGATAAACAATAAAACAGAAAACAGGAGAATACTGAATACAATAAACAACAGAGTTTCAACCACAGAGATATAAAAGCAAACAGTTGGATAGTTAATCACAAATGCAGAAAACAACACTTAACTATTCTCACTAAATGTCCCTGACCAAGTAAAGAATTACTGTACCCTGACTACTTACTAAAGCAATGTAAGCTGATGTGTGCTGAGTGTCTTACCACAGCAAAAAGCAGAAAAAAAGCACCAAAAGGTAAAGTGTTGAAACCAAAAACACTGTAGCAGGCTCCAAACCTTTTGTATAGTCCAGGATATATGAAATAACTGTTGAAATATCACAGCACAAACAATTCCACAAGAAGTTCATGCTCCAAATAGTTTTAATAGTCCAGGACATATGAAAAACTGTTAAAATGCCACAGCACAAACAATTCTACATGAAATTAAGCTGTTTCACTTAGGTCTACCCCAAGCTTCATCAGAACATGGAATAAAATCAATCAGCCACTTTTAAACAAATTCAAATATTATCAGCCAATAGTAACATCTCATGCATAATTAATTAAATAAATTCATTCCCCTGCATTATTTAAAGCCACAGTAAAATATATGCTGTAGTAAACCCTTGTGTTAAAACAGTAGCAACCAAAATAAATACACATATTCTAGCTGCCATAATAAAATACATACTGTCATGAATCCTTGTTTTAAAACAATAACAAACAAAATGAATGCATATACTCTTTCCTTTTCTAAAGTTTAGCTGCCCTTAATTTAAGGACACTGTTAATACTAACATGATCATTCAGTTATGTTTTTTAGTTGAATCCAGCCTAAGCTGCCAGTATAGTTCTTTGTATTCTAAAAGGGCTTCCCACAGTCTACCCCTTATATCTGGCTTCACTTGTTCAAGTACAGAGAACCTGAAAATATAATTCTTACAGTCTTTCTTGTGTCTAAATAAGGCATTTGCATCTTTATTTCTGGGAGATCTCATGCAAGTGTTCATATATTCTTCTTTACAAAGGTCTCTCTGTCTTGCCTATATAAAAGCTAAGACATGTCTGACAGACTCTAATGTACACAGCCCCTTTGCTGTTGCAATTAAAATGCTCCTTAAATTTCATTTTAAACTTTCTGGATGGGATACTAATACTTTCCTGCTCTAGAGTGTTACTACATTGTTGACAAAAAAACACACTTATATGTTTCCCCTTTCTTGTGAGGTCTAACTGTACTTTTATCACTACCATGGTTTTCCAGCATTTCCTTTAAATTCATATCTCTCTTTTTAATAAATGCCGGTACTGATGGAGTAATTTTGCTGATTTCGCTATTTATAACCAAAAGTTTCCAGTACTTCTTAATGGTGTTCTCAGTTTCACTGGAATAAAATGTGTGGGTATGTATAAATGCCATTTCATAATTCAGCCCTTTATTTTCTTATTATGATGACTTTGTGGTAAAGTTTTTCTCAAAATTGGGTCATATTTCCTTTCCTTCCTTGGTTCACTTCTTTCATCAATTGATTAATCAAATTCTCGGGGTACCCTCTCTCTGAGAAGAACCACTTCATCACCTTCATTTCTTCTAAGAAAACCCGATCCTCACTGCACATCCTTGATGCCCTAATTAATTGCCCTTTAATAATACATTTCTTCTGATTATAGGGGTACTCACTCTCAAAATGTAAATAGAAGTTTGAGTGCATGGGCTTTCAGAAAATCTTGGAATGGAATTTCTTCTCTTCCCTAACCTTATATATATAGCCACATCTAAACAATTAATGAATTCTTGTGAAGTGTGCCAAGTAAATTTCAAAAAAGAAGTTGTAGTCCCAATGTATCCAAAAATTGATTTAACTGGGTTTCCGTCCCCTTCCAGAAACAACAAATATTGCCTAAAAATCTGGTGTATAAGGAAATATAATTGTTCCAAGGGGTTTCAAAAATGAACTTCCTTTCCCAATAATATAAAACCAGGTTTACATACAGGGGGGTACATGGGGCCCCCATAGCAACACCTTTCTCTTATTTATAATATTTCCTTGTAAAACACATGAAATTGTTTTTCAATATTAATTCCATAAATTCAGTTAACAAGCTTCTCTGTTCATTAGTCAAATAACTTCTTTCAATCAAAAGGTCCTAACACCATTCCATCCCCTCAAAATAAGGGATGCTGGTGAATAGTTCTATCACATCAATAGTCAGCATACATACTTCGTCTTTATATTTATCATGAAAGTTTGGCTAGGTAGATTGTGATACGAGGTGTATGTAAATGCCTATAACACTATTAGTATCATCTTTATTATTGTTATAAACAGAAATGTTTTTATATTTTTATTTAATTTTAAAAGATTGCATATAAAATGACATGGTTTTAACATAGTTTATATTGGCATTTAAATGTTTAGTGACTTGAACTGGAGGTGGAGCTAGAGGGTGTACTTTATCCAATCAAGGGTCTGTGTTTTTTTTACGTGTACTATTTAAACATGCTTCCTACTGAAGTAACTTGTCTGATGAAGTTTTGTGATTTAACGGGACAAAAAGCAATGTTTTTATGGTGTGTTGCTTTACACTATTAAATCTTCGTTTGAATTTTAACGGTGTTTCATTTCGTCAGTGGCACTACTTGTGTTCTGGCTTGTCAGTTTTACCAGTTTGTGGATTTTTCTGTTCTATGTTCCCTGTGTGTGATCTTATTTCATTATTGTGAAATTTTCCATATCTGCATACTTTTGCCTGCATTTCTCTTCATATATCTTTGGGGATGTCTTTTTTGTATTCATTAATTTGGCTTTCACCTTTGCTGAAATATTGTACCATATCAGATCACTCTTTCTTTCCCATGTCAATATTTCTTTTTTATATTTTTAAAAAGTCTCTAAATTTTGTTCTTTATATTTTCTCACTTCTTCAGTTGCTTCTTTTTCCAAACAGACCAAGGTTTCTTGGCCTATATAATGTTTTTTCCTAAATCTGTTGTATTAATGGACACAAATTTTTATTTGAAGCTTCTGACAGTTTTTTCTTGTGGAACTATTTTTCTTTCTTCTAATTTATTTCTTAATCTTTTTGTATATATTCTGTCTGGAAATTCTAGGCTTGTTGCATAATAATAACAATACATAATTTCTTTCTTATCCTCAATACTCCACTCTATCATCTATATGGCTCTTTTTTGGCCTATTCTCCTTTATTGTCTGGAATAGGACTAGAAAAGATTGTTATGCATTAGTCCACATTAGTATGCATTAGTCTGCCTCCTCAGTTTAACAAATACTTAAATAAAATACAAATAAAATTTCAGAAATAATTATAGACAGGCCTGATATTACTACTGTTGTCATTATGATTATTATTAGTAGTAGCAGTTGTAGTAGTAGTAGTATGAAGCATTTTAGGAAGCTCAAGAGTTTTATGAGGTTTTGAGAAAGCACATCAAGTGTAACATGGTATGATAATAAACTAGAAAGGAATTCAGGTTAGGTACAAGAGGTAATTGGAAGCTCATGAGAAAAGAAAGGGATACTATCAGATGAGAATTTAGATTGGAGTTTAGAAATTTTCATGATATTTTTCACTCCCCAGTCTCTCAAAAGCTATTAAACCCATACCCATTGATTCATTATCCAATTCTTCTGGCACCTGAGAACATTTGGAATGGAGAGCAACAGCTGTAAACTAAGATAAGTTATAATATTCTGCTAGGTTTCATGTTTCAAATTAGCCTACATTGAAGAAGAAGTATCTGTCTGATACTGTCTGTAGCCCCTCCTAAAGTTGCTAATGCATGTAGAGAACTTACAAAGATAGGTTGATTGCCATCTTCTGTTTTAATCTGCCATATGACAAAGTATAAGCCAGTAAATAAATGTATTTAATTGTTTTTAAAGCACAGTAATAGGATATGTTTTTGACATCTAGTCTAAGGAAGCCAGTGTTTGGAGATGGGGTTAGGGTGGTAGGTTGGGAGGGTCAGCTGAGCAGCCCATCAAAATGGTCCAGATAAATCCTCATATGGAAAAGTGTCAATGCCTCATGTTTCTTTCTGTTCATGGTTTGATTTTCAGGTATAAGAAGGTAGCATTGTTTTTTGGCAGGCTTGCTCTGTAGATTAATGCACCCCTTTGAAACATTCAGTGTCCAGTGGAGTTTCTCATTTATTTTTGATTTTTTTTAATAAATTTTAAAAGACTGATGTAAGGCCTAGGTAACAGTTCTTCTGCTGAATAAGTTTAAGCTGCTTTATGTTCTGTGGTATAATGTGGATTGTTGGGCTTCTATCTTAAATAGTAAAAACACCCATGAGATGTGTAACCATTGCAGTGGGAATATGCAAATTCGCCTTGTCTTTAACCGCTGATCATACACTTTTTTATCCTTACTTGTAATGTTTGACTGAGCCAGTGAACTGTTCTGTTAAGTCTGAAGGTTGAAGTTAGTGCAAAACATCTTTTCTTCACTTTAGAAAGCCTAGACATGTTAATTGATATGAATGTGTGTGTGTGTGTGTGTGTGTGTGTGTGTGTGTGTGTGTGTGTGTGTGTACATGTATGTGTGTGTGTGTGTGTGTGTGTGTGTGTGTGTGTGTGTGTGTGTGTGTGTGTGTGTGTGTGTGTGTAAAGATGTATGTGTGGGGGTATAACAGTCAATAACTATTGCAATCAGTTACCTTGTAAACATATCTTGCAACTTTCTTTTAAAATATAATCAAACAATTGAGTAACTGATAAATGTTTAAGTTCCATCAGTTTTTTATAAATTTCATATATCTTTCTTCTTCTAAATAAAATATTTATCTTTAGATAAATGTTTACATACACATATTTGATCATTCATATTTCAGAGGAAAACTGATTTTTTCATGGGCTTAGAGAGAGGATTTCTTAAAAACAATTTAAGATCACACGGTGTATGTAATATATGTTCATACAACTCCAGAAGAATGTCAAAATGTGGATCATCTTTTTTAAGCAAGCAATTAAAAACAGATGTATACTGTACATGGACTCTTAACAGATTTAAACACTGTGCCAAACACAGTGGGGGAAATCATTTAAAGATTTTATAACTATACAAGTGAAGATTAGTTAACTGAATCCAGCTGTCATGAGGTTAAACTTTCAGTCTGCTTTATTAAGTTTTTAAGCACATGTTTATACTTCTATAAAGCTGAATTCTTAAGTGTGCAGTATAGCCCTTTTCAAAGTAAAACATTATTTTGTTTCTGAAACTCAGCACCTGGTAAACTGCCATTTTTCTGAAGTCATCTGGCAATTATACAAATAACTAATGTTTCTGATAGAAAGAAGGAAGATGCCATGTGTGAGCATTTAGGAGGTGTGCAGTACGGTCTTAATTACTTACCTTTATTAAATTATTCATGCACAGTCCATGGATTATTGTGAAAAGGTCACTTTCATTGTACATATTTTATATAGGCCAATATAATCACACCTTTCCTTTAAGCTCTGAAAAGCCTTCAGACTGCCTATGTTGTCTCAAAAATATGCTCTTTGTTTCCATCAAAAGCTGAAATACAATCAAAAATTGTTATTAATGTAGTTTGTTATTCAGGTAGGTGCAATGGTGCTTGACCATTTTCAGCCACTACCCAAGCCATGCAGCAAGAACGACAACAGTTGCACTACAATAAATGATGCACAGCAAATCAAATTACACTTGTAAGAAAAAAAAACAGACACAAACATTTTGCAGGGGAACAATGCAAAGAATAAGACAACTGAAATGCAATACATATAAACTATGCATGAAACTAAACTTGCACAAAAAGGAAAGCTGCAATTGCCTAAGAATGCTAACTGGTAACAATATTATGGCAGACTGTTTTTTCCACAGATGGCTTATTTACGTACAATAGTACCAAGTGATATCAATATAAAGGAATTTCTCTGTCATCCCCTAAGAATTATTGCTTCCATTCCTTATAGGGCATCATCAAGTGTCTGTGCTACTGCCCATAACTCCATTGTTGGGTGAGGCTGAGATGGAAACACTCAGCATGTCCTTGGGAGACGTTTCCTTGTGGGAAGGAGATAGGTATAATGGTTAAGGTGTTTACCTTATAGACACAAAATGCAGAGTCTGATTATCACATGGAGAAGTTAAGTAGGCTCAAAATGGCCTACAAGGGCAGTTAGCCTAGTACTAATCCATGACCCTATGAATGGGGTACTCAGCTTGCTTGCTGCGGGAAATGGCTTTTATTTATTTATTCTTTTCTCCCACAGAGACACAAGGAGATTATGGAAACTCCAAACAGGCATTGAATGGAGGTCAGGAGCAAACCTTGCAACTTTTGCATGAAGGGCAAAAAAACCTTAACCATTATGCCAAGTAGTCTATATAGCATGTCTTTTTTCTAATCCTATCTTCTCTCTTTCACATATCCCCTTCCTGTCTGCCTGTATCCTTATTCTCACACCATAAACTTTATCCTTTACTTTCTGATCAAGTCTCCATATTTCATTGCTTTCCAGCAGCATCTTCTGTTTAAACCAATCTTCTTCATCCTTCCTTCCCTATATCTCTTCTAATATCACCCATTTCATGTCTCTCATATTTTCTAATGTCTCTCTACTTGACTTTCAGACATGTAACTAACTATTCTATTACCTAGTTTTCTCCTCAACTTTAAATTGAGGAAAAATAAAAACACAGCTTTTACAGTCTGTGCCATACACAGTGAGTTAAAGTGCTTCAGTTCTGAACACAGCTACAATACTGGCATTTGTTTCTGAATTATTCAGCTCACTGTTGATTGAAAATTTAACATCGAAAACAATGAGCTGAAAAAACATAAAAAAACAGAAAAATCACTAGCCCCCATGTATCCTCCATGTGGAAGTCTCTTGCTGCCTCATCACTTAAATTATACATAACATCATTATGTTCATACCACAGTATAAAAAAAGGACAAAAACCCTGCAGAAATGCTCCACAACTCACACAGTACAACACACAGCAGAGAAATGTACCTCAATATTACATTTTAAAACTAAAGCCACTCAATCAGCAATGCAACTCCTACCCACAACCATGTCATGAATTATATATAATCTAAAAATCTTAAACCTGATAACTACCAGAAGTAGGTTTGATCAAGTCATACCACCAATATCAAGCAGATTAAAGTATGCAAAAGGTAACATAAATATGAAACAGTAAGCAACTCAACAGACACACACACACACACACACACACACACACACACACACACACACACACATGAATTTCCAGGTAAGGTTGGTAATATTCTCTAACATAAAACTGCTACTAGTCCAGATGAACAGGCTAGTGGTCTCCCACTTATGGCTTTCCTCTTATTAATAAACCATATAATTATAATTACAAATGATAATGTGATACAGAGCAGACTAGTGAATTTTATTTATTTATTTATAAATTAGAGGTGGATGCTTGCAGCTTGTTATTATTTATTAATAAATATAATTTTGTTAATTAATTAACAGATATATGACCAGTTGCAAGCTTTATTAAACAGAATAAATAAAAATACTTTACTTAGGAAAGAATGAATTAAGCGGTAAATTTAGCAGCTAAAATATAGAGAAATATGAAACTACACAGGGTTACAGAACAAACAGATTCCAAGACCAAAAGGTATCTGTTTATAGCTAACTATTGATCTAACTAGTCAAAAACACCTGAGATAAACTATTTATTTATTTTTATTTTGACATTTGTTAACCCGGTATGTCTGACTTAGCCTGAGCCCATTTTCAGCAGCGGCCGGGGAGAAAATCTCAAAGAAGAGAATATAATTTAATGTACAAAAAGTAGAGAGTAGCATGCATCTAATTTAAATAATGTACAGCACATAACTAGCTGTGCAAACAAGTTGAAACTACAATGAAATAGTGGTATTTACAAAAGTTTCTTCAACTAGCAATAATTATAATGCAGAAAGTTCCTGTGTGCACATTCTACACTATACTTATACTAATTAAAATTCTAATACACAATAGTAGCTGAGTACACATTCTATACTATTTTAATTGAAATTCTAATACAGAATAGTAGCTATATAAACTGTTAAGCTTCAGAAATGCAATAAGAGATAGCTGAATTTCTGGAACTTACACATGAAAGGACAAGTGCAGTGAACTCACAGCTCTGTGCATCTCAAACACCAGGGCAGTTCTGTTTTCTAAACTCTTCTTCTTCTTTCTCTCCATCTTTTTATTCAGCTATTAGATCTTTTGATACTGACCACAGATGCCATTGAGCAGGATTTCAGATTCACATACTAATGTACCTACACAGATGTGTACATTAGCAAACTGATCATTTGAATATCCTTAATTACTTTGTTCCTCAGACTCTTCAGCGTTCTCTCCCTGTAATGATTTTGGTATGCATCTCACGATTTTGGTCTATGATGTCCCCCTTTCACTCCAGTCATTATATAGTAACCTATTTTGCTTACACAACAACTCTAATCGTCTGGGGAAATAATCAGAGTGAAGGAAAGCAACTCCTCTTTTCCTTGATCTAAAACTGTGTGTGTGTGTGTGTGTGTGTGTGTGTGTGTGTGTGTGTGTGTGTGTGTGTGTGTGTGTGTGTGTGTGTGTGTGTGTGTGTGCGTGTGTGGGAAGGGGTGACATTTTTGGATTTAGGAGTTTTCCATGCCTCAGAGAGAGCATTTTGCTATAGAATGCAGTTTCACAGTCTATGCTGAGAGGACCTACAACTGCTCTTGGTTAAGTATGAGGAGTTAATTTCACACACTGATTGGCTTCCCAAGGAGACAGTAAGGTGTGGCTTGTACAACACAGAGAAATAAAATGGAGCTGCTGGTGACTGTAAGAAAACTGGATGAAGATAGTTGCAGCAGTAAGTAGTAAGTGGAAAAACTGGCACCACAGTATACTACAGTACTCTGTACTGTAATAAAGTCCAAAGCCTGTACCTGTGTCTTTGAGATGGATGGTGAAAGCTAAAAGCTGCAGTACAGCCAAAAACTTGAATGCTTGGTGGAAGACTACCTAGGATATACACACAACAGATATCTGCAACATCAGTCAGTCATCATAATGTAAGTGGCACTAGATGTATTTTCAGAGGAAAACAAAGCCTGCAAGTATAAAGACTGTATGTCATTAAATGTAACTGTAATCCAACATCTTTTCAGAAAACACCACTGATTTTAAAATGGGCAGAACATAATTGTTTGATCTTAGCATTTCTGTTCAGGGATATCAGCCTACTAAACCTACTTACATAGCCAAACCTACTCAAACAAGAAATTAAGGTACTACTGCTAAATACCAGAAGTCTGACCAAGAAATTATTTTCTCTACAAGCCCTCCTCACACTGGAGGACAGAGACATCTGTGTGGTAACTGACACATGATTTAAAGCAGTCAAAAGCATCCCTGCAGTGCAGTGCTCTAATGTCTTCCACATCTTTAGACGAGGTACCACTTAGGAGTGTTAACAAGGGTAAGTGTCTCAACCTTTATCAAAAAAAACTATACCTCCAGACTGGCAAAGCAGCATGATGAACTAGAAATTCTCCATATCCAAACCACAATAAGCAAAACACCTTATTGTATCATCACTAGCTATAGATCACACTCTATGACCCAGGCACTCCCACAAAATACCTAAATGAACTTGAGTCTTTAAACATAGGACCTATCATGGTAATTCTGAGAGACTTCAACTATCTGTCAATAAACTGGTAAACATACAAATCCTCCCATAGTAGGGCTATCAACCCAGTGATCTGAACCTTGACTCTAGATGATTGTCACTGTTGAAGTGTTACCCTGACCCTATGTATAAAAATGGGAAAAGGGGTTGTAGATGGATACGCCTCTATAAACTGGCAGTCTGTGAAGTTCCTGGACTTCATTAATACGAACGTCTTAGAACAAGCAGTTAAAACTCCCAAAGAAGAAACAACATCCCTGACTTGATCCTCATAAATATGGGGAACTGTAGCACCCTGCTCTTGTGTATCATCCTCTGTAGTAAGGTCAGACCTCAAAGTAGTATCTTTTGAAATTATAGTGGCCCTCTTCAAACCCTAGAATGTTCAAAAATTATTCTAAAGCAAATTATCATGCTATTGAGTGATGCAGTGCAAAAATTTGCACCCCTGCCCCAAACCCAAATAATTCATCTGCATATGTTGAATCCCTCTCCCTGGCATCATAACACCACTTCAACCATAGTAAAGAGCCAGCTATTCTTGGTCAAAAGAAGCAAAGCAAATCTCCAGACATAAACCATCTTGGGGGCACCAAACATAACCAAGATGTATAATGAGGAATAAATATAATGCTAAACACAGTAAACATAACACAAACAAAACTGTAAATCTTATCAAGCAGCTAAGAAGTGTAGTCAAAACCACTAAAGCCATATTTGAGTTAAATATATCCCCCCAAGCTAAAGGCAGCCATAAAGCATTCTTCAGCTACATTAGGAAGCTGAAAGGCAATATGCAGCAGTGTGCTGAACAGGTGGTAAAAGCATCAATTTTACTACACAACATTGAAAACCTGTTGGCAGATAAATTCAGCACAAATGTCACTCCACATCCCATCCCCCCAAGTCCCCACTAAAGAAAAAACAAAATCCATTCCACCCCCTGTTACCACCAGAGAACAGGTCTAAAAGTGCTCTCCAAGGAAAAGAACACAGCACCTATAGGTCCTGGTAGCATACCAGAGTGTCTCCTAAATAGACTGAAACAGGACTTTTCCCCTCTATAACAAAGCTATGTAATCTCCATCTTGAATCAGGGTTTGTGCCCATGGACTGGAAGACAGCAACTGTCATTCCACTGCATGAGTGTGGCCCCCACCACTGACACGGGAAACTGAAGAACCACTAGTCTGACCAGCCTAATCTTAAAGCCATGTAAAGAATTGCCTGCATGTTATATGCAAAGAGATAATAAATCTACAAACATTACGCCCTAGTCAATTTGAATTCAACAAGGGGAGGTCATGCCTGCTAACCCTGCTGAACTTCTTTGAGAGGTCACAAAGGCCATAGACGAGAGTAAGTCAGTTTGTGCAACCTACTGGGATTTGGCCAAGGCATCTGACATGATTTCCCATGCTGATATAGTTAAAAAAATTATACAAAATACAAATAAACCAATATGCCACCCTTTCAGTAGACAACTGAATTTCACAAGGGATGCAAGAGTTAAGAATAAGTAATTCCACCAACATAAAGGCCAGTCACAAGTCAAGTTCCTTGGGGATCAGTACTGGGACCACTCCTGTGTGGCATTTACTTCTCAGATATCCAGGCCAATATAAATAGGCTGAGTTTGACTAAGTGTGCAGATGGCTGCAAGCTCGGGCCAATCATAGAATCACCTGAAGACACAAATATCCTGCAGGAGGATTTCACACAAACAAAAAGTTGGTAAAAGTATCACGATTAAATGCGAAACAACTGCATAATCATCTTCTTCAGTAAAACATCCACTCCTAACCCCAGCAAACTGCAGCACTGACAGCACTCCTCTTAAGTTAGAATGGTTAGGGATCTGGGGACTTATGTGGATAGTGACCTGTCCTGTGACCAAAACGTCCACCACAGTTAGGAAGTCATTTTATATAGCACAGCCTCTATGTCCAGGGAGGCTATTGTCCCTCAGTACTAAGCCCTTATTAGAACAATCGTTGAGGACAATGCTCCCTTTGACATATAGCTGCAAAGACAGATGCTTCAGCTCAAATGTCCATAGAAATTCCTTACTAAAAGAATTCAGGGAGTCCAAATCATGAATTATGGAGACCACCTTAGATCATTGCCCCTGTTCTCAGTCTAAGGTGTGAACTCTGCCTAGCGTTTTAGGCCTCCAGAGACTCTATACTAATGAACCCACTCCATATCTGCAAAAACAGTAGTATCAGAAACTTCCACTCTAAGAATTTATCCTTTTCAGCAATCTAAACAGGGCATGTTAGAGAGACGAATATGTCTCACAGAGGCATCCAGTGCTCTGAGACAGGCTTTCCATCCATGTAAAACAAAGTACTTCCCTGATGCAATTCAAGCACATTCTGGATAAATGGATGGGAAAACCCATATTTATCCTGTTGTGACATTTATGTGACACTAGAAGGTCTCTGATGTGCTACAAAACTGTAAATTGACTGTTTCCTAACTATAACAGGGAACAAGTAGTTCTTGGGAATTCTGCTTGGCTAGGCTTAAAAGTGACCTTGGGCCATTAGCCTTGTATCTTGCTATGTTTTCATGTTTCTGTATATTAAGTTATATAGTGCACACACTAAAATTTACTGACCAGAAACATTTAACTGTACAACTACTGATACATTTTAAAATGTAACAAGTGTGAGATGACTGGGGTGTCTGTCATGGGCTCATGTTCTTAGGAGATGTGAGTAACATTGTAGAAGAGGTACAGATTGGTTCCTGCAAGTATTACTTGTACTCATTTGAGCACTGAGATTGTGATTGTGACTGCTTAAATGACAGTCAGTCAGTGTCTGAGTGTTAGGAACAGTATCAATGTGCCAGTATAGCTCTTTGTTACACAATTTGCAAACATCTTTAACAGAGTTTTGGTGCTAGACTCTCATTGTTACTGTTACTGTTTTTTATTGTTTTTTGATCCTCAGTTTTGAAAGGCCTTTCTTTTTTGGACTTCAGCTTCAAATTGGGGCATGGAGAATGCCAAAATGAAGACATTGTACAGGGTGCCAACTGACATTGCTATATCTATGCATCATATCTCAAATGCAGAAATATGTCATTTTTGTAATTTAGCATTTTCAAAACTATTTTACAGAGATATATTTTTAATTGTTCAACATATTCTGATATGTTTGTTGTGGTTCAGTATGAAACTACTCATCGTAATGTTATATACCGCATGAGGAGAATATAGAAAAGCCACCAGGACTGTAACAGCAGAAAGAACTAAAACCCTGAAAAGTGAGTGGAACATCAGAGACTTAATACCATTTCAGAAATGTATCTTAACACAACTTGCTTCATGTTGTCAGTGTTTAAGTGACACTAGTACCATTTGACATGTGTCTCTTATAAGGAGCTTTATATATAGATTTATTGATTTCCTAGTAGTGCATGTTTATAGACAGCTTTAGAAAGCTGGACAATGAACTAACAATAGCTAGTAACAAATATGTTTTTGTTCTGTGATAAAATGCAAACCTTATATGAGACAGAGCAGTGAATACTGTACATGTGTTGACAACTAAATATATGATTAAATGGTGTTTGCATCTGGTTGTGTAGAACTCCCTTAAAATGATGAATTAAATGGATGAATTTCCTGGGTTGTCCAATATACAAAAGAGCTCTGCATGATAAATTTGCATTCCTCTTCCTGCACCTCATGGTCACTTTACTGCTTGAGACACCACTTTAGGTTAAACTGCAAAGTCCTTAAGGCTTTGCTAAAGTCTGGAGTACTAACAGATCGGTTATATGTGAGTTATCATCCCGACAAATAGATGTGTGAGCAACCGAGCAGATGCAACACTATCTGTTAATGTTAGAGCCTCCATAGTACCTGAAATATTGTTACCTACATATATAAACGCTATGCTTGGAAATGTCTTTACTGAACAGCAGCCTTGAATTACATGGTTGAGCATACAGAACTTTTTAAATTTGTTAAAGAGCTGGGGCCTTTGAATGCGGCATGAGGGAGATTTCCATTATTCTTTTTTCCCACATAAAATTAGAACAGCTGCTTTTCATTTCTTTATGATGTATGAACTATGCTCATTTTTGTATGTATGTGTATGCCGCTGTGTGTTTATATGCATATGCATGTGTGTGGTCTTAAAAAGGCTGCCCTGCTGATAATATGTATAACATGCTAAACTTTAATTATGTACAATGTGATCTCTTTAATGGAGAGGTGCATTATTATTTCTTTACATAAATGTTCTATATTTACGCTATTTTGAAATTCTGTCTGCTATGTGGCTCAACAGAGGTGCCTGAGTTTTTGCTTTATTTATGTTCTTCATGCATAAGTATATATTTGAAGCAGGGGGAACTTATGTATCTCTTTTACACAAAATGCGGCTTCAAAACCTAGTTTGCACAGCACAACTTAGTCCCTTACATGCTTTAAGCCTGGCCAGCTTTACAGTCTCACTACATTGATCTCTGTTGTCCTATTTACACATAAGATTATTAGGGTGTGAAGTGTAGGTTGTACAAGTATAAAAAAATCAGATATTAATTATAGTGAGTAATTAGCCAGATCCTTTGGCATAGTGAGATAAAGCCCTTGTTATGACACAGGTGACACAAATTTGATTACTAGTTCAGGTATATGTGGGACAGGCATATTGTAAGAGAAATTAGGAGGCATTGCCTACTCAACTGTACCAAAGGATGAGGGTGTGGGAACATGCCAAGGGTATGGCTGTTTCACAAACTGGTGGTGATACAAGGGCCATGATAACATTGCCATTGTTTTAAGAAGTGAGTGAACAAAAAAGAGACTTACTTCTACAATATGTGGGGCATCTCCCTCATGGTACTATATGTCCCCCTTTGGTGACACAACCCAGCACGTCAGAGAGTGGCTATAATTAGCAAGTAAAAAGTAGTATTTATTAGAGGTTACTTTAGTCTTTAAACAGATTTATCTCATTTATTTACAGTTTAGCAAGGACATTACTGGAGACATCATAATGTTTATGTCAGTTGGAGTTTATTGAAGTAATTCATACTTTTTTCATTTATGTTTAAACATATTTTCTTCTAAATTGTTATTGCTCTTACAAAAGAGAATCGTAATAAGAAAACAGATGCAACATTTTTATATGCAACAAACAACACAACATGTAGATAGTATAATGAGGAAGAAAACATAAACATTCAAGGTGAATTATATGCAGTATATACAAAATGTAGAAAGTACAGTCTCTTTTATATACATTTAAAAATAAAAAGTTTCTAGCATTAATTGTTGCCCTGTTTGCTGACTCCGAGAATTAAAAAGGAAACTCAAGCTTTACTTCCATAACCTACTAAGCAGCATTGTTATTGTGGTGGTATTCTGCAACACATGCTTCCCTGTTTAGAAGAATGCATGATAACCCAAGAGGTGCTTTCATGGAAGGCTATTCAAGTAGTCAACAGATAGAGCCTCCCTAGATATCCAATGCTTAGATCACAAGACCTAGCTTACACTAGCCAAAGTCCAATGTACCTCTAAGGTTGTGCAGATACTTGATCTGTCCTTAAGGAAGATGCCAAATAACAAGACTGCCCATTCTAGTTCTGTTGTGATGCCATCCCTAGGGCAACCCCCAACGTCTGTGTAAGGTGATCCCATATAGTCTCAGTCTTGGGACATCCACAAAAACATGTGGATATTGTCTGTCCCTCCTGGTCACATCTCCAAAATCTGCTGTTCTGCAATTTTCCCATTTGCCATTGTCTGCTAGTGGAGAGAAGCCATCTAAATATAAATGTGGTTTTGTAGATCATAACATTTGGACCATGTCTTAAGTGTACTTGGCTAAATGCAGTTGTTTTGATTGCTTATTTATATGTTCTTTATTGACCTTTATATATGTTTCATCTTTATTATGCTTTATATACTTTATTCCTTGTTGCCTCGCCTGTAAATAACTTTTTCCCAAGATTCACTTGACTATAAAACAAAAAAATGAAATTGGAAAAAAAATGAAAGATGTTATTCATTAAAAGAAGTTTTTGATAGCCTTTGCAGCTGTTGCTTTCTTTAGACACATGTGCATCCATTTTAGGTATTTAAAGACAAAACAATGATTCTTCCATGATTTTCTCTGTGACTTTTAAAATTAATTCTTGTAGTTTGCTGATATGCCCCCTCCTCTGCACTAAAAAGCATAATTACATGTTCTGAGGTTTTATCAGAAAGGTGCCCCCTATTTTTAAATAGTTAATGTGAAAAGAGTTGTATCTGAGGACATATTCCACCACATATGAGTGACAGTTGCCTTTAGCCATTGTTAAAAATGGTGTGTAATATTCATATAGTAACAGGAATGGAACTTTCCAGTGTGAATGGATTTAGTTAAATGGAAAAAGTATGTGTCGTGCAGTTCTGGGTCCTACATGCAAAATGGTAATAAAGTAAAGGAGATTATCTAGTGTTTGCTTTTGTCTAGGATGCATTTCAGATAAAACTTTGAAGAGTTAATGTTTTATATTAGGAGATGATGTGTTATTGCACATTAACTATGCAATAATGATTTGTTGCAAAACTTTAAGCTTGTTGATTTTCTAAGAATGATAGAAAAAAAAATCACGGTGTTCATGTTGGTCAAGTCTTCGATGTTGTGATTTAAAGTTTTGGAGTGTGTCTGTGCCACAAAACTATGTACAGCGGGGGAGGAGTCTGAATGGCTAACTGAAAGCAGCAGTATTTTACAGCTTCATATAACTAGTTAAATAAGACAGGAAAAATATTCTTTTTTGTCTTCAAAGTATAAAAGACTAATTTACATAATTAGAAACTTTGGTGAAGTTTTACAAATAATTTCCTGTCAAAAAGCTTGGAGATATATTCACTTGTTAAAATGAGCAACTCAAAGAATTCTCACCAGGATGCTGCCTTAAAAAAGGAACTACAACAGATGGCATCTACCCTGCAGGAGTTGTCTTTGAAGATGGATGATTTTAAAGAGAACCTGGAAAACCTTAAAACAAGCAGTCAAAAACAGGCTAACACCCTCAAGGAAATGCTACAACAACACCAGACAAGGATAACAGGAATAGAGGTTTCTCTAAATGACTTAGAAAGCAGACAAGGAAGAGGAAACACAGAAAGAACTGCTTCTTAAACAAAACACTTGGTTGGATAATAAAGTAGATGACTTGGAAAATAGGGAGAGGAGAAATAACATAAGGATTTTCGGATTACCTGAAAACACAGAAGGTGAGGATATTATTTCCTTTTTATCAAGCTGGATCACTGACTTTTTAAATTTAAAAGAAGGACTTTACTTTGGCATTGAAAGGGCACACAGAGCTCTTGGGAAACCCGCCATTAACTCAAACTCTCCTCCTAGGTCAGTAATTATCAAATTTTTTTCATACTTGGACAAGGAATTGATTTTAAGATCTGCTTGGAGGAAGGCACCTCTAAAATATAAACAGAGCCTGATAAGCTTTGATAACGACTATCATCTAGAATAATGGAACAAAGGAAAAAAGTGTGGCCAATGATAATGTTTCTGAAACAAAATAACATCAAGGCACAACCTGCATATCCAGCTAAGATAAGAATGCTGTATGCAAACGTGATGAAGACTTTTATTGACTTAGAGGAAGCCTCTTCATTTATTAAAACTAATAATGTGATTACTTTACCAGAAGATATGGATTGGATGTCACCTTCTCTCAAGAGAACAAAAGAAACAAATGTCTGGACAGATGTCAAAAAGAAGAAGCAAAAGACTGATACTGTTACAGCCAAATCTCTGAAAGCATCTACTATGATATGAATTGTTTTAACATTACTTTAAAGGACCAATTTTGCTATTTGGAATTTTAAAACAAAGGTTATTTAACTACTGGAATCTTTATTTATATTTTTTGAAAATAGATGACACATGAGAGTTTTCACATTACCTCAGGTATCTAAAACAGGGTACTTTTCTTTCACAGAAGGAGGGTTATATAGCAAATAAAATATTTATACTGTAAATCAGCATACATAGTATATGTGTATTTTCTCTTAATTTTCTCTTTTCTTTCTCTCTTCTCTCTTTTCTCATTATTTATTTTAAATGCATCGTGTCTCCCTTTCTAAATTCTCTCCTATTTACTATACTAATGTAGTCTGTATATATTTAATAACTCACTATCTATACATAGATAAATAATAGTCTAAAATAATCTAGTTTTAAGGTAGATTAATTGGAATAGTGAACTTAATTAATTGTTATTACAATATTTATTAGATTAATGATAGTCACTGTTATGCTTATTGGGATTGGGGACATGTTCGTGATTAACTCTGGAATGTTCCATTCATGTACATATGTCCTTTGAATTATTTCCTTTTAGTATTAACAAATACATAAAAAAAGGAGGGAAAAATGTACTGTTGGTTAAGAGAAGTGAAGCTTTCTTCACATTCTATTTGCGTTGCCATAGCAACAGTAAACACTTGCTGCAGTTTCTAAGGACACTGTGAATCTGTGAAGTGCATTTAGCCTCATAGTTAACAAATAATAAGAAAAAGTAATGTTTAGTTATTAAAATGAAAATCAACCTAAACAAGGTAAAATAAATACATAATAGGATTATCTGTAAATATTTTATGATTTATCCTCATAGGATTACATATTCCTGGAAACACAACTGAAATGTTCCCAAACTACATGTGCACTGAAATGTAGCTGCTTGATTTTAACATGCTGACTTCACAAGCTGTCTGCACTGTAAAAGTTACATTTTATATGTTGCTTGAATTTGTCAGTCTCTAGAGCATATGAAAAGATACATATTACTTTTTGCAACATGTTATTTTTGCAGTTACCTCACACTCTGTACAAATTCACTTGGTAACTGATAGCTATTCATTTAAAATATCAGTTTAAATATTAAATGTGCCCTTGAAATGCTATTGACATTTTGACAAAATATAATATATATATGTTGTAAGTTATTGCTATGTTAAATTGTTAATCACTATGTAATCCAATGCAACGATTGTCTGTTTATTTTAACTGTGGAGCTTTTCTCCCCGGGCCTCAGCTGAAAATAGACCTACATCCAGTCGGACACTGCCAGTCAACAAATGTAAATAAATGAATAAATAAATAATAAATAATCTGAACTGTAAAATGAATGACTTGAAAAAAGTGAAGTAATGCATAGATTTCAAAGACAGTTCTTGACACTACAGTAAAAGTTGTTGTTGTTTGTCTTTCAGCTTTTCCTGGTAAGGGAACTCCGGTCCGCTAATGATTGGCAGTAGATTTTTACGAAATGCCGAGGTGCCAGCTTGACGCCCAAACTTCAATGAAGGCATGCCCATTTATGCACGCATGTCTTTCGAATGCTACCCAACCGTGGGGAGGACATGCAAACTCCACATAGAAGGCACTCACAAGCCACCCCAAGAATCGAACGGAAGAACCTCTTGCTGTGAGGTAACAATGCTACCGCCATACCACCGCAGCTTATATTCACAAGGAAGTATTGAAATGTTTTAGTCTTCCAGTTAAAATGCTTACTGTCAACATTTTGCGATATCAGAAACTTTGAAGAGCTATGGAATTACTATTCTTTGTCTTTATAATGATTATTAGACAGATGTTAGACTCTGCTTAGTTTAATGAATTGTGAGATATGTTTATGAGGAAAAGTGGGCTCAACTACTCACATTGGACTACATATTCCTGGAAACTCAACTGAAAAGTCTTCAAATTACTTGTGAATTTAAATGAAACTGCCTGATTAATAAGCATAGTTTACTTTAACAACCTGAATCCATAAACTATCTGCTCTATATATGCTAGATTATATATGTCACTTGCATAGGACAGCCTCTAGAGCACACGAAAAAATACATATTATTTTTGCAACATGCTATATTTGCCCTAATCATACAATCTAAACAAACTCAATTGGCAACTGACAAGTTATTTATTTGAAACATCAGTCTAAATATTAATTGTGCCCTTGAAATATTGTTGCTGTTTTGACAAAACAAAACCTGAATTGAAAAATGAATGATTTGAAGAAGTGAAGCATTGTACAGATTTCAAAGACAGCTATTGATACTACAATATAAGTAGAAATGTATACATGCAAGGAAAAATTGAAATGCTTTATACTTTTAGTTAAAATAGCTTATTGTTAACTTTTTTGCTTTATCAGAAAATTTAAGGAGCTAGGAAATTATTTCTAATTTGTCTTTATAATGTTTACTAAAGTGATGTTAGTCACTGACCTGTTTAATGGATTGCGAGTCATGTACAAGACAGACTACTGAATGTTATTTCTGTTTACTTATGTTTGCTGAATTTCTTTTATTAGTACTGATTTAAAACAAGGGAAAGAAAGGGAAGGGAAATCTCTGTTTTTGGTCAAGGGAGGAGAGGCTTAAGAGTATTCTAACTTCCCCAAGAACTCTCTAAGATGCTCTAAATACTATTTGATTAATACTTAGCTAAGGTAAGTCTTAATTACCATATAAGTACCTCCACATTCATTCTAGACCTGATGTGATTACCCATTCTGGAAGTAGGAGGTGCCCTATGCAGGATGGGAATTGTCAGGGTGATCATAGTTCACTCTTAGACTCTGCTTTGTAAATTTATAAATATGTAAAAGCACTGCATACTAGAATGTAGGGCGCCTCTACTCAGTGTCAGGATACCACTAATAAGCCATGTCTTTTCATACGTGCAAGTTGAAGTTGGTGAGCTGAAGAGTGGGAAATTAAAGGAAGACAGTACATCTACAGTAAATTCTTATTTCATTGGTAATCACTCATTGCCTCCTGTAGAGTCCTTTTAGTCAAATTATTTTAGTAATAATCTATTTGTTGTTGACTTATTTAGTGTATACTCCTCTGTTGCATTTAATTTATCCAAAATGACATATCTGATATGTTTGGGATCTCTTAAGGGTAACTAAATATTGGATATTTTCTAAGTCAACATAATAATTGTTTACACTACTAATATTCCATCCTGATATATAAAATACTATAGAACACTAATATATTAAAATCGAATCTCATATCTCTTTTAAGAAAATTCTCCTTATAATAATTTAACATATGGAGCTCAGTTGATATTGTTGGTTAAAGGTATGAGTGATAATCCAATAGATCTATCTTTATCTATTGGATTAGGAATGACTTTCATTCCATGTTTAATGGGAAATTCATATTTACTTGTATTTGATACTTTAAAATTAATGTTTTATAGAAGTACTTTTTTAAAGCCTGACCAGAATTTTACCCTACTTATATTTAAAGAAGACAGAACATTAAATTACACTCCCAAGTTTACACACATAAAAATAACATCCAATGTTATCAGAAAATATGGTATAACTACTATAATCAAAATAATAAAAAAAAGAAGCAAAACGTTTCTTCCAACAATAACTTGAAATGGATTTAACATTCTTACCATTAAATACTAATGGCTTAAATAATGCAAATAAAAGATCAAACTTACTAAACTATTTAAATCTAAATAAGGCACAAGTAGCATTTCTCCAGGAAACACATTTAAGACTAATGATAGCTTTATTTGGAACCCTAAGGACTATACAGTCTTAGCTCAATCCTTATACAGAACAAAGACAAAAGGAGTATCAATTCTCTGGAAGAAAAACATAACCACTCCAAAAGTTATTTATAAATATGAAGACAAAGAAGGTCTACTAGCATTTGCTACAATTAAATTTAATAATAGAATATAGACCTTAGCTAATCTATATTGGTTCCCAGGAATTAAAGCAGGAATGGTTAAAAACACCTAGATTTTATTTCCAACAATTATAATGGAAATCTTATACTGGGAGGAGACTTTAATTGTACCTTAGAAGCTTCTGAAACCACCAAGAAGTCTTTTTGCATAGCAACTATTTCAAAATCCTTAAAAAATGGATTGATTCATTTCATTTAATTGGTAATTTTAAAGTAAAAGTTGATAAATCCTTATTATTTTCCCATAAAGACCATAGATTTGGAACACCAACCAGAATAGACAAATTATTCATAGTTCAAAATTTACAAACAAAAATCCTCAACTTCTCAATATTCCATGCCCCTTCTCAGATCATGACTCTCTGATAATGAAGCTTCAAATAGAGTTTAAACCTTTAATCCTCTCAACTAGAATTCCATCATATATCACAACAATTAAAGACTTCAAACCCTGGATGTTGTCAGAACTACAATTATTTCTTGAAATTAATAATACAACAGAAGTTAGTAGAGTCATGGTTTGGGACTCATTAAAAGCACATTTATTTGGTAAGACCC
Organism: Protopterus annectens; assembly: GCF_019279795.1. NCBI lineage: Eukaryota > Metazoa > Chordata > Ceratodontiformes > Protopteridae > Protopterus > Protopterus annectens. The sequence goes on from NC_056725.1 coordinate 114,420,422, forward strand.
TTAGCTGGTACAAAAACAAAGTTAAAGAGTGGGAATCTGAATCATTAGACTTGAAAACCAGACTCTTGACAGCAAAATCTAAAAAAACAATCAGAATTGTCCAGAAGTTAAAAAAGAAATAGAGGAATTAAATAAAAATATAATGAAATTCTAACACACAAAACTTATCTAGACTTGGAAAAATTAAAAATAAACTCATTAGCCACCTTCCCCATATATCTACATAACTTATCTACAAGAATTAAAATACAATCTAAAGCAAATAGCATTAGTAATATATATCATGAAAAGAAAGGGAAAAAAGTATTAGATATAGGAGACATCCTTGAAGCATTTTGGTTCCATTATATGGAACACTTCAAAAAAGAAGATTTAGATACCAACCAAATAAACTTAGATACAAACCTTATCAATATAGAAAAAAATCCCAAAAACTTAAAACTAGACCTACAAAAAACTATATCCTACAAAGAAATTGTCGACAAGATAAAAGAAAACAAATCTAACAAAGCTCCAGGGATAGATGGTATAATTACGGAAATTTACAAACTCTTCCCTTCAACAGTAATCTCCCTTTTTCATAAAACTTTGCTAGAAGTCCAGTCAAAAGCATAAATACCACCCTTGTGGAAATATTCTCTCATAACACCAATTCTAAAAGATAATAAACCATCAGACCTTTGCACCTCATACAGACCTATATCATTACTGAATAATGATTACAAAATATTCATGTCAATACTAGTTAACAGAATAAAAATCCCACTTTCAAAAACAATTAATAATGATCAAACTGTATTTTTATATAACAGGCACACACATGATAATATTAAAAGGATACTTACTCTTAGAGATTAGGTGAATAAAGAAGATAGAGAAACGCTTGCAATTGGATTAGACATAGAAAAAGCCTTTGATTCCCTCAACAGGGAATATCTATTTAAAACTTTAGCATTATTTGAATTTTCTCCTCCCTTCATCTTATTACTAAAAAAACATATATATTAAAAACGCAGCCTACATTAAATTAGGTCCTTTCACCTCAAAATCTATCCATATAACAAAAGGTACTAAACAAGGATGCCTCCTTTCTCCTACTTTATTTGCTTTGGCTATAGAAATGCTTGCAGAAATAATATACAATAATCCAAGAATAAAACGAATAGAAGTCTTGACCAGTACATATCTAAAATAATATTTTTGCTGATGATATTTTATTAACCCTATTAAACTCTAGAGAGTCATTAGGAGAGCTAGAAGAAGTCATCGAGAAAGTTTATAAGATTTCAGGTATACAGTTTAATAGAGCAAAATCAAAATTTCTATTTTTAAATAAGAAAAAAGAACTACAAGTTACAGATAAATCCATCATAGGAAAACAAAAACTTATGCTAAATTATTTAGGAATAGTGTTATGCAAAAATATAAACGAAACAAAATTAATAAATTATAAACACATTATTGAAACAATAAAAATATATATAGAAAAGTGGAACAAAATTATATTAACTTTTGAAGACAGATTGCAATTAATAAAAATGGTCTTATTGCCAAAATACTATATGTAGCATTATCAGTTCAGTTAATTCCTGAAAGATGCATTCTTAAAGAAATAAACTCATGTTTAATAAAATTTTTATGGTATCCCAAAAAGAACAGAGTTTCCCTAATTCATTACATTAGACCCTGGAAACAAGGAGGATTGAACTTCCCAGAAATAGAAACATATATAAAAGCATCTGTGCTTAAAACTACAATAGACTGGATAAACCCAAATTATTTTGCCAACTGGAAAGAATTAACAACGGTTATATTAACAAATGAATTTAATCTGTTAAAAAAAAATTAGTAGTAGACAAATCAAACAAACCCTGGTGCATACTATGCATAAGTATACAATATAATATAACAAAACCTTCTAAAACATCACCCAAATTATTTTGCCAACTGGAAAGAATTAACAACGGCTATATTAACAAATAAATTTAATCTGTTAAAAAAAATTTTAATAGTAGACAAATCAAACAAACCCTGGTACATACTATGCATAAGTATACAATATAATATAACAAAACCTTCTAAAACAACGCTGATTAATCATTACATCAATTCCTTTAGGAAACTTATCAATGCAAACATAGATCTAAAACTTTGGTTTGACCTTTTAACCCCATTTACCATCACTACGAACTTTCCTCACAAAATATATAGGGAAACAATAACCTCCTGGGAACAAAATAGATTCTTATGCTGGTTTCAATGTATAAATAAATTAAATGTTTTAGATATACACATGATAAAAACTGCTTACAATATTCCAACACAGGACTGGTTAACCTTACAAAGCATTCTAATGTACACTCAAGATTTATGCAGATTAATTAATAATTCCTCATTTAAAGATATTCCAAATCTAATAAGTTTTCTGTATGAATTTATATATAATAGTTGTGAAAAGAAAAATTCCATTTCAAATCTATATAAAGAGTTAATAACATATAAAACAATTCCCAAACCATCATACTGGCAGTTCTTAACAAAAGGTCAGTCATTGCAGTTAACAGAAAAAATTAAAACTAATATCTTACTATCAGTTAATTATACCTCTAACACACAGTACTGGAAAATATTTAACTGGAAATACTTACATAGAGCATTTTTAACAACAGATAGAATTAAAAAGATAACTACTACTACAGTTGTTTTTTGCTGGAGGTGTGAAAAGTCAAATAAAGCAGACTGGATTCATATTTTTTGTGAATGTAATAAAATTAAATCATACTGGAATGGAATCAATCATTTTTTACAAGCTTTATTTAATGAATCCATTACCTTAACTAAAGTATTGATAATTCTAAATGTAAATGAAGGTCCCTACCTGAATAAGACAAATATGTATTTGTTATGGACAATACTTGCTATATCTAGGAAATGTATAACCAGAAGGTGGAATTCAAATACACCCCTGAACTTGGAAGAATTCTACACTTTACTGAAGACAACTGCATTGATGGAAATAAAAATCAAAGAACTACTAATCTATCCCAGGCCATTGGCAAATAATCCTTGAAAGAAAGTTATATTTATATACATATATACATGTTATAAATATGCATATACAATGTATATTTATATACATATACAATGTATATTTATATACATATAATATGTATATATATATATATATATATATATATATATATATATACATTTCCTAGATATAGCAAGTATTGCCCATAACAAATACATATTTGTCTTATTCAGGTAGGGACCTTCATTTACATTAAGAATTATCAATACTTTAGTAAAGGTAAAGGTCAGCTCCCGGTGTTTTCTCCTGTCTACCTGATGAATCTAGGCATCTTGGGACAATGCAGCAATTGCCTCATGTACACAGACAACCCTCTCCTCCTACCACCTGACACTGCGACCTGTGAGAGATGCACTTATATAACCAAACTGGAAGCAAAGCTCTCTTCACCGAAGACTAGACTAGACAGTCAAGAGGAGTAGCTAAACACTTGCACCGCACCACACTCATCACATAGTCCCTCAAAACCTACACCACCAAAACACACACACAGAAGCACAAAACACACACCTACATTTATGGAGGCTCTCAGGAAAAATCTTCCCAAACAACTGAGACCTCCAAAGCAGAAATGCAAGCAACCTCCATCCCCAACACAACCCAAATGATACATAGCCCACATACTTAGTGTGCCACTCAACTACAGCCCATAAGGCATAACGTACCCAACACTCTAGTCATAGGTGACTCTATAGTCAGGCACACTGATGTTTCACTCACCAGGCTAAACAAGTCAGCTGCCTGTCGGGTGTTAGGATCCGCCACATAACGCAAGCACTCAGGTCACTCCACAACAAGTACAAATATGACTCTGTTATTGCCCATGTTGGTGTGAATGACCTGAGATGTACCTCCCTGGACTACATGAAAAGAGACATGGAGGAGCTCTCCAATCTTGTAGACCAGGCAGGTATGACCCTAGCCTTGAGTAGCATCCTGCCATCACCCAGAATGATACCACAGTACAAGGACAAAATGATTGACTTCAACAATTGGCTAAGCTTCTGGTGTCATTTGAAGGGAATCCAGTATCTATCTGCCTGGGATGACATGATCGACAGACCACACTGCTTTGCCAGAGATGGCCTGCACCTGTTGCCCTTGGGATTCTGAATACTGGCAAAGGCTCTTGCCATCCCTAGAGCTCGTTTTTAGGCAAAGTTCAAATGACAAATTCACCACCATAACAGGTACAAGCAAGCAAAATCTGAAGGTAATGCTACTCAGTGCTAGAAGTCTAAACCTCAAAATGCACTCACTTAAGGCACTCCTTAAAATGGAGAACATCGACATCTGTGCAGTGACCGAGACCTGGTTCAAAGCTCCAGAGAGCACCCCTGCATTACCAAGCTATAATTCATACCACACTTTTCAGCCACCAAACCCGGACAGAAACACTAAAGGTGGAGGCGTGTCCATATTCATTAAGGATATCCACACCTCCAAGCTAGTTGCTCAGCATAATGCATCCAAGATTATCCAAGTTCAACTAACTCTGGGCAAAACTGCAATCCAGATTGAGCTTGCTACAGACCCCCCACCATGCCCCAGGATTCCCACTCCTCTTTTCTTGATACACTGGAAAATATTAAGGTACAACCCAACACCCTAATAATGGGTGATTTCAACTACCCCACCATTAATTGGGAAAACTACTCGTGTACCAACTCTTTTGCTCAATGTTTTCTGGAATTCATCAGTTCCAATGCCTTGGATCAACTTATCCACACCCCCACCAGGGGCAGCAATATCACAGACCTGGCTATCACCAACATGGACGACTGGTGTTCTACGCCAGAGGTCAGCACCTCGTTGGTCAGATTTGACCACAAGCTAATCACCCTAGGCATCCATAACCTGCTCCCACCCCCCATTAGGAAAACAACCGTAAAAATTTCTCCAAAGTCAACTTCACGCTTCTTAAGACAGAAGTGGCAAACTTCACGCCACCCATGCAGATGGACAATGGAGGTACAACTGCTGAATCCTACACAAATGCACTTTATAAGCACTTACACGAGTGCATGGATCGTACTAGCCCTAACAGAACCAAGATGCTATCTTCCAAAAAAGGAAGCCAGTCTGGTGGTCTTCTGCCATAAACAAACTCTACAACAGAAGAAAAAAACTGTTGCAAAAAAAGAGTAAAATCCCACGATTGGAGAACTCCCTGGTCAGCCTCTGTAAGAAGCTGAGATCCCTCATAAAATCCTCCAAAGCTAGTTATGAAAACAAAATCGCCACTGATTCTAAAGACAACCACAAAGCATTCTATAGCTATGTCAAGAATCTCAATGGCAACACTCAGTTCTGCTCTGAGTTACAGCACAATGACACTAAATATACAGAACCAACTGATATTGCCAACATCCTGACAGATAGGTTCAGTGCTAACTTTACCCCCCTCTCACCCCCTAAAAGGACCATCTTTATACCGGAAGAATGCAAAGTTCCTGTAATCACGGCTGCACAGGTAAAAACCTCCCTCTCCAAAGCCAAGAACACAGCATCCATGGGACCTGACAACATCCCAAACTGCCTTCTACATGAACTACAGAATGAACTGGCACCCCACCTAAGTACCATGTTCAATCATAGCCTCACCTCAGGCTTTGTGCCCATTGAATGGCACACTGCGAAGGTTATCCCACTCCACAAAAGGGGGGGCCACAAAAGTCCCCGGGAACTACCACCCCATTAGCCTGACAAGCCTCTTCTGCAAGACCATGGAACGTATCATCATGGAACTCATAAACAGACACTGGAGATCTCCAAACTATGGACCCCACACAGTTCGGGTTTGTAAAAGGCAGATCGTGTCTCCTAAACCTGATATACTTCTTTGAAGTAGTCACCAAAGCCATAGATGAGGATAAGGTTATTCACACAGCCTATCTAGATCTCACCAAGGTGTTCAACACCATCCCCCACTCTGGAATTATAGATAAACTCACTAAATGGGATATAAATACCTATGTTACAAGATGGGTTGCTAATTGGCTTACTGACAGAACCCACACTGTGAAAGTAGCATACTCCAAATCAGACTTCAGACCAGTGACAAATGGAGTACCACAGGGTTAAGTCCTGGGTCCTCTCCTGTTTGGTATCTACTTCTCTGAAGTATAGGCTAACACAGAAGGTCTTTGGCTAACTAAATTTGCAAATGACTGCAAACTAGGAGCCATAATCGAAACTCCTAAAGATGTGGACATCCCACAAAAGGGCCTCACTGAGACAGATGCCTGGTGTCAAAGCCATGGTCTCACGCTCAATGCCAAAAAGGGCTTTGTCATTCCCTTTGGTAAAAACTCTGTACCCATGAACTACCACATAGGCGGTAGTGTACTTAACACTGAAAGTGTGATAAGAGACCTTGGGACACAGGTGGACAGTAGTCTCTCCTTTGATAATCACATCGCCACAGTGGTCAGAAAATCCTTCTACATGGCACACCTCATCACAAAAGGTTTCTCATCCAGAAAAAAAAGGTCATTGTTCCTCTCTACTCATCACTCATTAGACCCATTATAGAGTACAAAGCCCCTTTTGGTATGCACCTCACAAGATATCTACAACTGGAAAGGCTGCAGAAGTACCTCACAAAGTGGATTACTGGCCTCAAACAGATGCCCTACGCAGGCCATCTCAAAATAAAATCCAGCTTTACTCTGTCACATATTGCCTACTGAGAGGCGATCTCTGCCTAACATGCAATGCTATGTCAAACCCAGAGCTGTTGGACATGCTCCACTTAAAGAAATCCCAATCCCTCCGAGCTACATGCTCTAGGGACCTAAACCTTGTCACCACAATAAACAGAACATGCCAGAGGGATAGCTTCCTGTCCCAGAGACTTCCCATACTCTGGAACTGACTACCTATCTATGTTAAACAGAGCTCCTCATTAGCACTCTTCAAGAAAAATCTTGATGATTGGATGGGTAATAAGAAATTCACCCCGGGGATCACTTCTGTGGTTCTGCTTGACAGGGGCACAGGAAAATAATTTTCTTGGGTGGTGAAAGCGAGGGTACCTTTTTGGCAAGGCTTGTTTATAGGTTCATAGGTTCATAGGCTGGTACTATGCTATCAGCCCTAGGGCCTATACAAGCCTAGCCATAACAATTCCCTGGCTATTTCTTCCCACACTATTTACTTCCCTGGATCCCTGTCTAGCAGAGCGACTGACGTGATCCCTGGGGTGAATTACCTTAATCCCATCCAATCGTCAAGGTTCCTTTTGAAGAGGACCAAAGAGACACTCTGCTTGACATGTATGGGCAATCTATTCCAGAGTCTGGGGAGTCTCTGGGTCAGGAACCTATCCCTCCAGCATGTTTATAGGACCTACTAGGGCCAATAGCCTAGTACCTATCTATGAACCTATGAACCTATATCTTTGTTGAACACTCTGCAATAATCAATATTGCATCTCTGATAATGGATCTGTCAATTCTATATTTAATAACATACAGTGCATTTAATTGAAAGGCTATTGTAAATATTGTATTTAGTTGTTTAAAATGATATTTACAAATATTATGTAAATGTTATTTTAACTGAAAATAAAAAAAAAATATTTGAAGCAAAACTATGTACAGCAATGTGTGACTTGCTTTATCACACTGATATTAGAAGAAAACCATGGTATAATGCCGTCTTCAGGTAAATATTACCTCATATCTCATAAGGGATCATTGTGGTGCAGATCGTCAAAATTTCAGGACTATTAAAAAGTCTTGTGAAGTTTTGGAAATACTAGACTAAGAGTCACAGAACTGACTACAAAATACTGATAACTGATGTCTAGATTTCCACTGGTGCAGGGGCAGATGACCAATTAGGTAGCTAGTGTATGGGATTTGGGGCCAGTCCCTGTTCATTACACAATCAGCCAAGAGGAAAGGCACTATGAGATGGTGAAGACTGCCTGTTCAGTACTCAGCCTGTGGTGGAGACCTTGTCAGCACCTACAATGTATCCATTGTCAGTGCTTAGCTCACATGAGTTGTCAGATATACTGTGCAAAACTTGGAGATTTGGTAGTATGACTGCACCAATCATTATGGCAAACATGGAGGAAAAACTGATGTGCAGCTGGATTGGAATTTATAGAGAGCTGTCATCCATGTTTCATAGCAGAGAGGTCAATCCATAGTTAAATAAATGCTACAACCAGATATGTTAATGGATGGATGATGAGTCAGCCTTCTCAGCTATGCCTAGACAGATGTGTGGTATCATGTAGTGATTTATATCTTTCCCATTGTCAGATGGAATCCTTCCACAATCAGTGTCTCAGGTACTAGCAGAATGCTGACTGGAATTCTGTGCATACTTTTATCTGAAGCAGTTTCTTCCTATACCAGTGTGATTCCACATTATCTTAGGCACTGTTGTAACCTATTAGACACTGAAATGTTGGCATAAACTCTAGCAAATATTGATAAGAACTGACCATAAATCAGTTTAGCAAGAGGTGTATTCAAGTGACATATTCATCCTTCTCACATCTTGCAACATTGGAAATTTACTTTGTGGAACACATTATCAGAATTGTAATTATTAATGACAAATGATGCGAAATGCTGTTAGCAAAACTGACAATAGTGGAGTTTTACAAAACAAGACAGTAATGAAAAGAGATACTTGCAAATATATATTCATACCACCCTCTGTAAAATTAGCAATTAACTGTAATCCCCTCTTTTATTTCTCTCAGTTCACTTCAATTGCACATTGTGCCACAGGGATCATTATCTGAATGTAGAATTTAGTCACTCAGTACTGTCCAGAGTGCTGATGAAAACACACTGTTGCTGTGTTTGTTTGTGCAATATAAGGCAGCCTAAATTAAATGTTTCCTTCATTAGTGAACCCTTCTTGTGCACTCACAGGCACTACACAAATACAGATAAAAAAAAAAAGATAAAAAAAAAGAAAAAATATATTGAGAATAATTGAAATATGATCTGTCTCCAGAATCTGAGCACTGCATCCATTACCTTATTTCTCTCAATTCACTTCATTTACACCATGTGCCTTGGAGTCAGACATCTGTCAGGTGCATTATCTGCAGTCATTACTTCCCAGGGTTCTGATGGCCATGCAATAATGCCATGCTTATTTGTGCTACTGAAGGCAAGCTAAATTAAATTTTTCACTTTTTTCTTTAAGCTGTGAAAGTTCAACTGCAGAATTCAATATTTAATAAAAACATTTATAAAAATTGTTTTGGATAATTTAAAGAAACAGGAAATAAATGAAAGTGTATAACTAGCAATGAGCAGAGATACTACTACATTACATTGACACATCCAGCTTTTTCACATCTCTACATAATTTATTGCCACATCACTATGATCATTTATGTCTCACAATATCAGGAGTTTTGGTAAAGCCATGAGAATGGAAAAGGGGACAGGGAACAGCAGAAATGTTTTCATTTTTCACACAGCGCATACAATTAATATTGACATAATTTAAAATGACGTGTTTGCCTGTCACTTTTAGTCCATACTGACCTTACTTGAGTTTCCTACCTCAACCCTTTCATATACCAAAATGAGTGCCAAGAGTTAGTATGACACTAATGGTCCCCACTCTGGGCCAGTAATCAAGGAGCCTCATCCTCACCACTGACCTGGGTGAGGGACAGCCACTAGGAGCAAAGATGGATACACCCAGTATTTTCAGATGCAGGTCTCTGCACCAAGAACAATTTCCCTTAAGAGCACACAGGGAGCATACTCCAGACCTGGGGCTGGATTCTCTTTCTCTTTCTCCAGGCCCCAAACAAGACACCATACTGACCACTTTGGAGCTCTGTGTCCCTGTTCCCTGTAGCTGACACATACAATTAGATATTTGATTTTCACATACACACACACACACACACACACACACACACACACACACACACACACACACACACACACACACACACACGAAAGGCTGGCCCAGATTTACCAGCTATGCCCTCTCTCCCTAGACTATGAGGTAATTATGCAGCCACCAGTCAGCTACTCTAAGGCTATTACAAAGGTATCCAAATATACTGAGTAAAATTAATATAAATTGTAGAGTTTGACCAATGCAGCAAGGCTTTCAGGAAGCAGCCACAGTGTCACTAAAATAGACATAAGTACTCTTAAGATGTTAAATGTATTCTCTAAAAGACCAACCACAGTGAAAGGTATAGAAATATTTAATAATAAATAATAAAATAGAAAACATGAGAATACTGAATATCTGGTTACAATAAACATCAGAGTTTCAATCACAGGAGATATAAAAAAATAAAACAGTTGGACAGATTCACACAAATGCAGAAAAATAATACTTAACTAAACTCACTATATTTTCCTGACTGACTAAATAATTGCTGTTCCCTAGTTAAGTTATTTACTACAGCAAGGCAAGATGATGAATGTTGAGTTGCTTACTACATCAAGGCAAGATGAGGTGTGTGGTTGTGTGAGATAGCGGTGAGAGTTCTTTCCTGTCAGGTTCTGAAAAACAAAGTGCTGCTGCAAGAGTTCTGGAATATCTCTCACTAATATCTAAAAAAAATATTTCAGTGCTGGTTATAGAATAACATCTTATCTGGTCACCTGACTCTGGTACAATATATATTCAGAGCTTTCCTAAGATCTGTTGCAGCACCTGAAAGGTATAAAACAATTTCAAAAATGTTCACCCTTCCAGGGTAGCAATTAGTTGACCCCTGAGGACAATACAGTAAGATTCCCAGTCCTGTTTTTTTCCAGAATTTTTTGTCTCTGGCTACAATCAGTCCTGTAAGATAAAATCTTTATGGCCTAAAACAACCCATTTAATTTTCAACCTATTTTTTTTTAAAACTAGCTGCACTGGAATTAACATCTTTCTTTCCAGAATTCTCTGTTAAAACATATACATTTAATCAGTTATAATAACAATATCTGACATACATGTATATCTCGTTTCTGTCCAGCAGGACCCACTGTTGATACATTTTTTCACACAAGCAACTTTACAAATGTATTTTAACACAAGCATCTGTACAAATCAGTGATAGTCAAATGACATAAAATTCTTTACAAAACTCCAGCTAGCTATACTGGCATATGTTACACATGCACTGCCCTACTCTCCCTGGCACAGATGGCACTACCTTATATCATCACAATGACCTCACTTAGAAAAATTATCTAGGAACAGGTTTTGAACTTTGCATCATATGTGCTGTTTCTCTAAGCTCAGTACATTTACACATTATTCCGCAGAGATAAGAGTGTGTGGCAGCTTGAATTTTTTTCACACAGTACTGTCTAGAGTACAGAAAGCTCACCAATCCTAGGCTCATTGCATTATTGATGGCATTCCACATTAAATTTGTCAGTTTTTACCTTGGAAAGTGAATTGCTGTCAGTCAACTGAATGCAAAGCCAAATGATGCACAAGTGATCAAAGGGCAACCATTGTTTGCAACAAGTACTTTAAATGTGCATTTCTGATATTTCCTCAACTTTGTTATATTGCAACAGGAAGCTTTGGATTTCAAACATCAAACCATGGCATAAAGAACACTCATTTAAGACCATTTCCCATATTTGCCACCGACAATGACATATATTAGTAAAGAGAACAAGTAATTAGGTGTACTCATTGAAAGTGCAACAGAAACAAGTTATAAAAGTTGTCCTTTATCATTTGGCAGTAAATGTCTGGATGAGTGGGATATTGGCAGCAATTTTGATACCCATTATTCACCAATATTAAACAAAGAATGCAAACAATGTAGATGCATTTCTTTCTTCCTTTACGGTGCTTCATTCTCTGTTCTGTGCTTTCCTAACAGTAATGCTCTCTAACTTTTATTACATATGGTATTTGTATCAATGCTTAATGTACTTCCTTGAATATGCACAACATTTCTTAAAAAGAGGCAGTGACAGCAGTCATTAAAACAGCATTTGAATGTTAGGAATGTTGCTGTCCTAACTCAATGTACTTTCAGACTTTTTTGGTAAGTCTCTTCTCCCTGACACCCCTTAGGTAAGTCTACATCAAAGAGGGGAAACTGTGAAATCCTGATTGTTCCTACAATTGGACTAATAAGAGACACCTGGAAGCTATTAGCATGTAACACTTCTCAGTGATCATCCTTGCAATCCTAGGGTATGTGTATAAAATCGTGTTACTCCATACATCATGTTTACCTTTTCTGCACTTGTTATTTTCGGGAATGTTACTGATTTAATACCTCATTTGCATATTCACAGTGCTCACAGGGCTGACCCTAGACTACATAAGGTAATTGTAAAGTGAATGCACTTGAATCACAGTGAGGAGACTTGTTTGGATCCAGAAAATTTGGTAATGCTAAATTCACATGCTTTTGGAGATTCATCTACTTTCTGCACTGCTTTCTTGTTAAGGTATGTTGTTATTTCTAACAAAATGTTTTTAGTGTAACATTAAGGATGAATTGCAATGCCCAATATAAACCATTTATTTATCTGTCTGATTTTTCTTTATCCTTTAATATTGGGATAGCCTATGTATATCAGTTATTTGTCTGCATTACAGAGCTTGGTACAGAATGCTATCTGACATATGTAGGTTTTATTTTCATGGAAACTGAGCAGTTATTATAAAAGAGTGTAGTATAACTTCTTAGCAAGTTCAGGTATTCTTACATGTGTAGCCCAAAGAATGCATTAAGTTTGTGATATCCACCTGGCTGCCCTCCACAACAGTGGATATGGCACTATAATTGTTTTCTCTGTTTCTGCTTGTACATTCTGAATTAGTATTGCTAATGTTGTGATGTATTATACAGTTACACAACCTGTTCTCTGCATTACGGAACTGTTATATTTGTTATTTCATTAATATATGTTTGAAGACTTGACTTAATATGTGTTTAATCATAGAAATCATTACCTTTTAAATTGTTGTGTGCATGATCATACATTCATACATTATAGAGTTCAAAGCCATCCTGTCTGCATATTATAAATATAGTTTTGCATCTTTCTGTTTCATCTCATACATTTGTATCACACTCAGGAAGAAGGCTATACCACACAAGCCACTATTCACTGATGCAGAAAATGAGGTTATTATCCAGTTCTTACATCACCATGGAGCTTTTATCTTGGGGAGAAGTAGAGTTGACCAATCTGCATGAGACAAGATATGGCAGCAGGTGGCAATGATATTATTGCTCTCAGAAAGAATGGAAGAAGAAACTACCAGATATGACACAGGGCAAGTGATATGATAGCCTCTGCCCGCCATTCTTCCATTCTTCCATTCTTTCCATCCTAGTTCAGCCCCTTGCTTGACCACTACCTCCTTTCATCCCCTCCCACCAGCTGGAAACCGCCTCTGAAGTTACTTATACTAGGCATTATTTCATTTTCGTGCCACTTTCAAACCCTCTTCCTCAGCGATCTCCTCTCCCTGCTACTGGGACTGCATTTTTTTAGAGCTGCTTGACTCCACTCATGGAAGGTTGGTGATATTGTATTATTGTGTGTGTATTTTTGTGTGTATGTATCATTGGTTGCCTGCGCTGCTATTGTATTTTTTCCTTGTATTTACCTACACAAACTAACCTGCCTGTCCAGAGCCTGTATTTCCTGCAATTAGTTGCTTAAGTACAATCATGTCATAGCTATAAACTGCATGTTAGGTTACTGGTATAGTATTGGCTTATCCCATAAATTTCAGAGTTAATCTTTGTATTATAAGGTTACAGTAGAAACGCTAGGTTAATTTCAGTATCGAAGTCAGCTTTGACTTTTTTGCCCTGTTAAGAGCATGGCTATGACCATTGCTACTTCTAAGTACTTAAATGTAATGCTAGGATCGCTACTCTAAAGTAACTGGCTGGTTAATATTCCATGTTACATGCTTGCAACAACTCCAATAACACCGTAAAGTCACCTGAGATGCCTTTGAGGCTTGGGGCTATTCTGCAAGGAATTTTTACTCTCGGATCTGTATACTGTACATGAAATATGCATCTGTTTTAATTGCTTTTGCGTGTATGTTTCCTGCTGCCTATGCCTGAACTGTTTAGGCGCAAAGACCCTACAATTAAAAAGAGTCCTATTTTTTTTCCTTACTAACGAACCTTAAGGGTTTTTTTTCCCATCCAGTTACAAGACTAGGGGCCAGTAGTACCTAAGAGGAATGGAAGCATTACTCTTCTTTTGCACGCCCAAATGGAAATTGGCGCCAATTTCTAAGACACTTCTGCAAGTGGGCTGTTGTCTATAATTCCCTCTATGGTGGTTATTTCTATGGAAACCCTCTGGCGATTTGTAGATTTTAACTATACAAGGCGTTTCTTAACTTGCTGATACTACAAATGATATTGTATTATGTGCGAGTGGTTTCACTAGGTCATATTGATGGATTTTGCATCTGGTGAAATTGAGTGTTTTTTCTGATAGGTCTATTTAGAGCCAGGCTTTAATTTCTGATAACTAAAGTACTATACATCGTGAAGTCACTTTGACGACTGGCTTATCTCACACTTGGGGAGCTAGCAAAGTTGTTTGTTTACACCTATGGTTTTGATCAGGCTATTACCTAATTCTATAGTCCTTTTTCTATAATTACAAATGTTTCAGTGAGTTAACATTCTTTTAACACCTTGGTGACTAACAGTCCTGATACTTGTCTCACATGTGAGTTTTCCATGTTTAAAATTATTTCAATATATTTGTGATACTTTTCTGTAATCTGTTTGACCAGCTCATACACTGTACTAGTGACAAAATTATTTAAAGTGTGATCTACAGCTAAGATATTATGTACTGTGATTTCTTGTTTTACCAGATGTAAAGTTGTCTTCTGTGTTTTTGCGAAATTGGACTGTGCATGCATTGGCTGTGTGTATTCCTCAGCTTATTGTTGACCTGGATATTCCCAGTTCCCTTCCTACTTTTATAGAAGGTGAATTAGGAACTGCATTCTTGTTTGAGTTCTGTATGCTATAGTTCTTCATTTGATTTCTTTGCCATTGCAAACCATTTTTTTCACTTGTCCTCCAAGTTTATCCTCTCTCTTTCTTTCTTTGTATATAACCCCTCCTTTTGGCACCTTTTCTTCCTCCTTTCTCTCTCATCCTCATATCTACTTTACTCTATTGCTGATAATCCCTCCTTTTAATCTCTCACCTTGCCACTTTTACTATTTCTCTATTGTCTTGTACTTCATGGTCTTTTCCCATAATTTCCCCTTTTTCCTCCCACTCTCATACCTACAATGTGGTAACTCAGTGTTCTCTTTTTCCTCTCTTTCAGTAAAGTGATACTGGTGCTTCCTCCTTGCCATAAACCTAAAGGATAATTATTCTTACTAACTCTGAAGACACCCCTGAAGTTGTTTGCATGCAATGCTTTTTAAAGAGTAAACTCCAAAAGAAGCATTGTTTCATGTATGTTGCAATTTAACTACTTTATCATCAGTACCTGTACTGACTATACTTATTTGGTAACCCTTCTATGAGAGATCTAGCAGCCAAACACAGACCCCAACCCACTGCCTCTACCTAGTTTTTTTTTACCATACCGCCTTACTTTGGAATTAAACCCCTGCTTTTACCTCTCCCAGTTGCCTTTTTCCTGCTGACCACTAGATGGCAGCATTCTACCATAGCTTTTTAATCTAGCCTAGAAGTCCTAATCCTTTTTGTAGTGACTATTACTGTCCTAATCCCCTTGCTAAAGTATTTAAATTTGAATATCACCGTCATAATCTTTTTGCTAAATTTTTGTATTGTTAACAGTTTGCTTTACCTTTATTATCCCCCTAATTTCAAAATTTTAAAGCCAAAACACTAAAGACAGCTGATATTTTTTTTCTGTTGTACTTACCTTCCAGCTCTACTCGCTCCGTTCACCCTGCGGGCTGACTCCGTTCCCCTACCCTACTCCCAAATCTCACCCACCCCCACTGCAGCTAACCTTATACTTCATTAAACCACACCCCTTCAGTCATTATCCACTAACCTAACTAACCTTGTTACATACTTATCAAGCCACTCCCTCCTTTTCTCTTCATCTTCTTCTAATCCTTTAACATAGTCCCACCCCTAATCCCTTATACTCATCCCTTACTACACAGACCCTCCCCATTACTGCCCCACTGTTCTCACTTCAGTCTCCCTATATTCACACTTAGTACATACCAACTCTCCCTGTATCTCCTACCACACTCCACTCACTATGCCCATCTCTAACTTTAAAACACGCCCCAACATGCTCCTCTTATCTGTAATACTTTGCCCTCTGCTTCTATCCTATAAGCTCACTTGCTATGAATCCCTACATCTAACTGAAATTCCTCCCCCCTTAAAACAAACTACCACTCTCACCCTTTAAACTTCAAAATCCCATTGTAACATTACATCCTCGTCA
The DNA here is from genome assembly GCF_019279795.1 of Protopterus annectens. Taxonomy (NCBI): domain Eukaryota; kingdom Metazoa; phylum Chordata; order Ceratodontiformes; family Protopteridae; genus Protopterus; species Protopterus annectens. Next base: position 114,436,937 of record NC_056725.1, read on the forward strand.
GCCTACATTCAACCTCAATTTCATAGAACAATCCATTTCAAATATTTCCAAACCAAAAGAACTATCCCTATTCTAGATAAACTACTGAAACTGTCTCTTATACCACAACAGTACCTACTACTACATGGTGACATTCATCCTAACCCAGGCCCAAATTCTCATATCCCTTATTCCCAATCCCCCCATCCAGACACCTCCTGCACCCCCCCAGCAAAATCTCTCTCCATATAACCCACCTAAACATCTGTAGTTTAAATAATAAAATTAGCCCCCTACATGCCCTGTTAGACTTACACTCCTTTGATATCCTATGCCTAACTGAAACCTGGCTCAAGCCAACCACCAAGGACAATGATATTATCCCCCACAGGCTATAATATAATTAGATTAGACCACCCCAACAAAAAAAAAGGTGAGGGTGCAATATTATATACATCTGAGCTGCAACTCTCTGCCCTAGATATTACTCATCCTTTACCTAGCAATGCCGAAATCCTAATGGCCAAGCTTCTAATTAATGCTAATAAATCCATTTATATTATCTGCTCCTTCATCCCCCCAGGTAATAATATTAATACAGTTGAAAACATCCTATGTTGGCTCTCCTCAAATTTCCCCCAAGAAACCATACTCCTTGGCGATCTCAACATTGACTGGAAAAGTTGCACTGCCAATAATCCTACTACCCTCATTAACCTTCATGGCTTTTATCAAGCCATCACCCACCTTACAAGAACTCACAAACCTAGCAATAACAAACCACTTTAGATTGGATACTAGTTAACAGTAACCCCCAATTTTATAAAACAGGCATACTTCTCGATGATATAAGTGACCACTCTCTTACCTTTATAACAAAGCTAAAAACCTCAATACCCAATCAAATAAATTTCAGAACCACCCAAAATACAAAAAATCTAAACCCAGTTAACTTTCAAGCTGAGCTTAAAGCTTGCAATTGGACCCCCTTAAAACACTTACCTCTAGAGGAAGCTGTCTCATACTTTAACAATATTTTTTTACAAATACTAGACCACCATGCCCCTTCTCAATTGATCAGAATTAAGAACAAACCAGCTCCCTGGCTCACAAAAGAGACTAGGCAAAAAATGTGACTTAGAAATAAAATCTGGATTAAATGGAGACATACAAAAAAGCAAACTGATCACTTAAAATTATGTCAACTGAGAAATGCCATATTCCTTGACAAAAAAATATTACCTACAATTTCAACAAACCCAGTATCAAAACCCACAAAAATTCTGGTCAGGAATAAATAAATTACTTCATCCTCGCCACTCTAAAACACCCACCCCCTCTAATTTGACTCAACATTCTTCTACCAAAACTGCTGACACTTTCAACAAATTTTTCTCTGAAACTGTCCAATCTCTAGCCAATTCATTTTCAGTAGTGTCCACATCTAACTCACCTGTGTTGACTAGTTCATTACCCCTATTTCAACTACAACCCATTCCCACATCTCACATACACAAACTACTGCTGAAACTCAAACCTTGTACCCCATCACCTGATCTCCTTCCAGCTGAATATTTGAAATTAGCAGCTGGAGTACTTGCCTTCTCCATTTCTATTTTAATTAACAGAACCATTACAGAATGCTCCATCCCTAACATCTGGAAAATTTCACATATTATCCCTCTCCACAAGGGAAATAACTCAAGTAAACTTTCAAACTTCCACCCAATAGTCCTACTCTCACCATTAGCAAAAATTATGGAGAGATGTATTCTTCGCCAACTTCTTACTCATCTCCTCCAAAATCACCTTCTAGTAGACTGCCATAATGGTTTTAGACCACATCATAGCACCACCACAGCTCTCCTATCCTTTACAGACTGTATAAATAAAAATTGAAATAACAATCTCCTATCCTCTGCCATGTTTATTGACCTCTCCAAAGCATTTGACATGGTGAATCATGAACTATTGATAGACACACTTAAATCTCTCTCATTAGATACACTAACAGTCAAATTGTTTCAATCTTACTTAGAAAACAGACAGCAAGCAGTCCTCTGGGACAATGAACTGTCCTCTCTGCTCCCTATTACTCTTGGAGTCCCACAAGGATCAATTTTCGGACCACTCCTTTTTACTATATTCATTAAAAATCTGTCAGCCTCCCTTCCTCAAACCACCTGTATACAATATGCTGATGACTCAACCTTAATCTGTGCCACCTCCACGCCTTCTCAACTTCAAGCTACAACCCAAAAAACATTTACCTTAGTAAAAAACTGGTTCCATCAATGCTGTCTCCTCATTAACCATAAAAAAAAACTAAATTACTGTTGCTCACTCCCACTCAGAAATCCTCCACCATAAACTTCACAGTCATCTCTAAAAATGGTACATTAATAGCTCATGACACAACCCCCAAACTTTAGGGGTAACAATTGATCACAATCTTAATTTCGATACTCATATCAATCTAACTATCAAATCGGTTAATAGAAAACTGGGCTCCCTGTACAAAATTAAATCCTTTCTTACTCCTTCAGCCAGGACTATTATTGCCCAAACTCACCTAATCTCTACCATCCTCTATGCCTCACCAATCTATACAAACATCTCCAAAAGCAATATAAATAAGTTGGCAACATCTTATAACAACATGGTCAGATTTGCCACTGATGCCCCATTTTGTACCCACCACTGCAAAAATCTCAAACTTCTCAGATGGTTAGAACTGCATAGTCAGTTTCTTTTTCAGCAACTCATAATCATTCACAAGATCCTGCATCATCCCTCAAACACTCCCATCCTCAGAAACCTTATTAGCCAATATCAAAATCTTTTAACCTTAGGATCTGCTAACAGAGTACTTGTCTATACCCTAAAATCCAATAACAAATCTGGAGACTGCCTATTTACTAACTCGATTGGTATCCCATGGAACAAACTTTCAAGAGAACTAACATCCCTGACATCCACTCCTCTTTGCAAACAACAACTTAAAACATTCCTAAAATCACAATGGCTATGTCCATGCTCAAATCCTGACTGACACTGTCTCCCTTTTGCTTCTCATTTTTAAGTCTATTGGTACTGGATTCCTCTTGCTTTGATTATTTCCCTTTTTTAACTATTCCTAAAGAATTTTTGTTTAGCTATGTAATAACTCTCTGTGTTATGTTATTCTCTATGACTGTACTTGTAAAAAAATATGTATATTAATTATGTTTAAAGTTTAAGTTGAGTCTTAATAGTCAAAAATCCTTTTTAACTATGTTTTCAAAATTTCATTACTGTATTTGGAGCTTTTCTCCCTGGGCCTCCGCTGAAAATGGACATATATCCAGTCAGACTTTCCCAGTCAACAAATGTAAAATAAAATAAATAATAAAATAAATAAGGCAGCTGTGGTTGCCCAGGTACAGTTGGCTACTGGAGGTGGTCCTGCTACTGAACCACCAACAACTGAAATAGAGGGGTTCCTCTCCACTGTCAGAGATCCAGATAACTGGCAGAGGGCTCACACAGAATACTTGATGTTGGTGCTGATGTGATTGACATACCCAGAATGTCTGAAGCAGATCTTCCAGGTAGGCCAAATAAAAATAACTGTAAATATCATTGTATATATCTTTATATGCATCTATCTTATATGCCTAATACATCTAGAACCAGCAATAAGAGTGAGTCAGATGATACAGTAAGAGAGAAAGTAAGAGAGAAGGGTGTAGGGGAGAATTCAATTGGTCAATAGATTTTTGTATGAGATCATTCTTAATCTGCACGAATAAAGTGGATTGTTTTCTGTTTCTTGTTTCATTTTGCATTGTGGTACTTACCAGCCTTCTTTCTTTTCCCTTTCTCATATACAGGGACATCTGGATTGTATTCTGCAAGACCACCTGCACATGGTAACCACACATTGTTTTTTGCTATTACTGTATATAAAATAGATTCAAGTATAACTGAAGCTAATATTTGTATTCCTTTAGCATCTTTTATAGTTTAACATACCTTTCATATAAAAAAGGTTTTGATCAATTCATTCCCTCTTTCTTTCTTTGCTCTGTTTATTGCTTGTTATCATAGTTGATCCTGACAGGGGCACTGTGAAACTCCTACTAATGTCAGAGAATCGGTAGCTTCTATGATGGCAGTGATGAAGAGGTACAGTCTGGAGGTACAGAGGATCAGTCTGACACTGAGATCGTGGATCCCATGACTGCTGCACATATTTCAGACACAGTCAGTATGCCTATGCATACCCATAACACAGACACCTCTAATACAGGACAGGCTGAGAGTTACACAGTTGATTAGGTTAGGGTAGTTACTCTATTTGCTTCTCCCCACAGCCATCATGAAGGAGAGTTGCCACACATTAGGGTTTTTAGAGGTGCGCAGAGAAGGCCTGCTGTCCATGAACCTCCTGATGCTGGTCTGTCATTAGGTGCTTCCAGATATATGTATATGGCCATATTGGTGCAAGAACTGAATGTCATGCATTATGATGTGGATACCTCCCTTAACTATGTGAGTGTCTCCTTGGACAGGATGAATGACACACTGGATCAGGCAGTATCTGTAATGGAACATCTGTTGGGAGAAGGCGAGCATCAACATGGCTGGAAAGCTGCTACATTAGTGGTGTTAGCAGACATGGCCATGCAAGATCCCACTCCTGTACTGACACTACTTTCACTGCTCCATCAGTGATTATGGAATCCACAACTAGACATGGTAGGCCACAGGACCATGGTCCTGAAAATAGACATGAGGAGAACTCAATCAGCAGACATCACTAATATTCAGGTAACATATCAACTTCTAGCCAAGTCCATGGAAGTAGAATTGCTACTCCTGCAGAGGTGATTCTTGTGTTTGGGGAGATGACACTGAAATGATGACTCTGCCATGCACAGCTCACAAGTGTCCAAGATGCCAGAACATAGTGCTATCACAGTGCTTGATAGTGTTCATGCAGACACACACATATTGAAAAGAAAATCAGTTGTCCATACCACACACACACACACACACACACACACACACACACACACACACACACACACACACACACACATGCCAAGCTATTTAAACAGTACTGTTTAGTGCTATACATCTGTTGTTACAGGCCCTGAACACTGTATACTTTGATAGATACATGTGCTTCTTATTTGCACACACTCACTTCTTTGGTATCAGCCTTGCCATCCTGCCATACCCCACCCCCACCCTGTGCAAATGGTGATGACTGTGCCCTGCCCTTTGCACATGTCTTTGTGACTTAGGGTTGCATATATGTCTGATGCACACAGCGGATATCTACTGCTTGCTTACTCACAAGCTTGCATTTATCAATATGCATTGTAGAAGAGTGGTCTTTGATTTTTTTGTTTTTACTCATTTGTGAATGATTGCTTATATAATTGTTAAACCCATACCTCTCAACCTCCAAATCAGAGAATCAGGGCTAAAGGACCTTCAAATCAGGGACCTTCAGAGACACCTAATTAACATTAAGATATGCAAATTTAAATAAGTGCATTAATGGACACACACCCACACGTTCTATCACACAAAGACAGGGCATCATTTTAAGCATCTTTTATTGGAAAACTGTATACATAGACTACCTAATCACAAAATGCAATGCTGTTGCATACAACAATGGCCCAGACTCTGTATATTTTAGGGAAGAATTCCTGGTAGATAAAATGCTTTTTCCACATAATATGCATGAGGGGTATAGCAAACAAATTCCATGTGTGTGTGTGTGTGTGTGTGTGTGTGTGTGTGTGTGTGTGTGTGTGTGTGTGTGTGGTATGGACAACTGATTTACTTAATGTAAATAACATTTCAACGGTTACCCCTGAAACTAAATCTGAAAATATTGCTTTTAGATTAACGATATTGTACTCGTTGTTGGAGGCATTAATTTAAATACTTGTGGGCATAATATGACTGAAATAAAGCCACAATGATGATCAGAAAAAAATGTACTCATCGAGTACAAAAAGTATGCCTGTCTTTTATGACCTTACAAATTTGTGTGGGAGGGCTAAAGCAAGGGTTATGCATGTTAAAAGAAAAATGGTTACATATACATACAGAAGAAAATTGTAAAAGTCAAAACAGTACATTTTCATAATTGTTTCAAGTTATCATCAGAAAGCTTCATAATGTCATCTCTTCATTATACACTACATGTTTTTTGTTCAGCATTACAAATTAAAGTCCAAAAAGACTAAACAATACCTCATGCTGTCTTGGGGTTTAGCTGGCTAAGTCAAACAAAACATTCTATTCTGTGTATTACTAATTGCTAGAAAACTGTACAAAAATGTCTGTACACTGTTTTATTAATGTAAATATTATCTTGTAAAAATTTTGATCAGTAACTGGAGCTTTTCTCCCCGGGCCTTCACTGAAAATGGGTTTCTGACCCAGTGGGCTTTCCCAGTCAACTAATGTCAATAAATAAATAAATAAACAAATGTCTCACAGACAAAGAAATAACAGACAGGTTCAGGAACATGTACACTAGTATATAAAAGGCAAGCCACCACCATCACATTAGCATATACAGAGTGATATCAATATTAAAGAAAATTACTATAACAAACAAACCAGGATTGTAAAAACAAAATGACACAGTATAATATAACGAGTATAAACAGTACATTTTGGAGTTAGAAATCAGCTAGCACTGTGTACACTAAAGGTGCTGTCGCAGCCATGAGGTCACAGCAATAGTGGGGATCACCTCAAGTAATAACTCCTTTGTGGTACCTGTGCCATGAGCTGGAAGGATTCTATCACTTGTTCTGATACAAATTTCCATATGGGCTCCATCCTTCACAACCTCTTAAAACAATAAAACTTGACAAAGACAAAAATAATGGGGGGACGAAGTTGCAAAAATAGGAACAGATTTTAAATATTGCTCTTATAAACTTAGCAGGATGCAAGAATAAAAAGGTATTTTGTTTCCATGCATTTTCTTATCTGAAACTGAAATGCCTGTCATTATTTAGTAAATTAAAGTCCAAAAAGACTAAACAATACCTTATGCTGTCTTGGGGTTTAGCTGGCTAAGTCAAACAAAACATTCTATTCTGTGTATTACTAATTGCTAGGAAACTGTACAAAAATGTTTGTACACCGTTTTATTAATGTAAATATTATCTTGTAAAAATGTTGATCAGTAACTGGATGGTGTTGGCTTGCCTTTTATATACTACTGTACATGTTCCTGTACCTGCCTGTTATTTCTTTGTCTGTGAGACATTTTTTATTTATTTATTTATTGACATTAGTTCTACCTATGTTCCAAATTTCAACTGTACACCACAAATCTATTAATTACCTTTATTTTTAAAATTAATATTTTATGTTTGTTCTCTCCACTGTAACTGTTTTTGTGCCGCATACCAATGTAAAAACATGTCTCTTGTAATTTGTGTGTATACTGATCATGTCTAAATAACTAAATGTGTCTATAATTTTTCTTTGTGGAGCTTTTCTCCCCGGGCCTCTGCTGAAAAAGGGCCTTTTCGGCTCAGTCAGACACCCCCGGTTAACAAATGTAAAATAAAATAATAAATAATATGAATAAATTCAGTCACTGAATTACCACAAAAATCCATAAAACCACAAATTTATAAAGGAACAGACCAAACATAGGAAGCAAAAATCTGGACATTCTGCAAAAATATGGACAGTTGAGACATATGCATTTAAGACATATTTAGAGCTCATTAGATTTTCTGTTTTGTTCACCCACTGTTTTTTTTTTAACTTCAGACCTGCTTCTTTGGTGAAATGAGTGTATCTGAAATGGTATGCACTCTGATTAGTCAACATTTTGCTTCTATTGTAGCTCAGATATATTTTGTACTTCTGCTACTGCTCTGGCTTCATGCCCCTACCCGTGGCAGTACTGTGGATATGTTACTCCCTTGCTCTGCACAGAACCTGCATTTCTGAAGTTACAACTTTACTTACTTACCTGTTATAAAGTAGTACTGTAGAAAATAAAAAAATTTAAAATAAAATTTGTGATTGCACTTGGTCATGACTCACACCACACAGGTAAACTCAACTCAGACTTCCTGGGAACAATTCTTCACTCCACACTCCTGGAAACTGCCAAATTCCCTCAAAATAATATCCACGGCCACAACTCAGTACAGCCGTGCAACTGCACTTGTCTCAGTTTCTCCCTCAAGCGATGATGATGATTTCACTTGACTAGGCATCCAAGTTGACCTCTCCGCTCCAGCTCCAATAACCATTAATTAGCCATTTCAAATTCTACGCCAGTCTGATACTTGGACTGAGCAGACCTAATTGAACACTTCAAACATATCAGGTCTGCTGCAGCTTCTTCTGCACAATACAGGAAATGACGCAAGCTAGCTGCATGCAAAACAGGTGCAGTAAAGCAACACTCTGATTGGCTGAGACATTTACAACCAGAACAGAGCTTGCCTTACTTAAATCTCGGGTGTACTTGCTCCCAAATCAGGGAATCGGGAGAGTAAACGTATTTAAGCTTAAATATTTTGTAAGTTAAGATAAAAGTTAAGCAGTGGGACCAGTAGGTATTTCAGTCTTGTTTCTTGCTAAACTTGCAAATGGGGATATAATTGACCTGTTCCATGTTTTACAGACAGTGGTCAATTGAAATGCTTGATGCACAGTATCATGTAGAAGACATAACTCTATACTTAAAACATCAGACATATGAGCTATTGCTAACATAAATGTATAACTCAGACAAATGTTCTGGTTAGGGGCATATACATATTTCCATATGAAACTACTTGTTATGTAACCTTTTTGCTTTTTGTTACAGGTTCCACACTTACCTTGTCATTACTGTAGGTGCAAATTATGTCCTTGGGGGTTGTCCCTGCCTGATGTTGTCAGAACACATCCATTAAGTAAATAGTTAAGTAAAGGTTATGGAGATTAACATGCTTTTCCTATTTCTATGTGCATGGGATCTTTGGCTTTGACCTAGGTAGTAAGTTTGTGTGCTATCCTTTGCCTCTTAGCCAGAGCCAGGGCATACTATGCACACCTCCATCTGCCAGCACCATCAGCAGCTGGTGGTTCTCCCTCAGACTTCTCATTCCTACCTGCTGCTGCTGGCCCTGCCTGTGGTACTTGAAACTGTGGTGCTGCACCTTGCCAACAATCATATTATGCAGCTTGGTACAGACTGCAATTATTTTAGTAGAGGTGCCTGGGTCATGAATTCACATAGGAACCTTGATCTAAGTAATCTAAACATACATTCTATGATATTCCTAATCTGACCATGGCCTTGTATCCTTGCTCAGTAGGGTTGCATGGGTTTCTCATGGGTATCATGAATCAGGGCTCTAGTGCATAGCCTGTATCACCCACTAGATGCCCTTGAGGAATATCACCCCTAGCACACCTGGTGTGCAGCTCAAAGGTGTGCCATATGTGTGAGTTCTGAAAACTGCCTGGGTTGCCTGCAGAGGCATTATAGATGATCCTTTGGGCATTACAGACAACCTTAAAGTTTATAGAGTGGTAACCATTTAAGCTGATATACCTCCATCCTTGTTCACTGGATGGAGATTTTATTTCTATGAATGTGCAAACTATTGCCCCCAACACTTCAGGAAAGTGTGCTACTGCATAAAATTACTGCATGTTTCTTGCTGTCTCTTCTGTGGGGGGCATGGGAACAGATGTGATCCCTTGCATGTTACAGCATAGCATTTAAAAAGCAATGCAATATTTTAGAGGCTGGTTCCTGTGACACCCCCTAATATATCCCCTGTGGGTCTGTGGAAACTACCAGCAGCTAGTATATATAATGCTACACAAACCTTTGTTTCTATTAGGATGGGCTCTCCATGATTTCCCTGGGGCCTGAGGTAGGGGCGGCAGAGTTTGCAAATTTTTTCCATTGTTTCCCTGTTCACTCAGTATCACTCAACAATTTCTGTGTCATGCAGTCCATGATAGGTCAAATGGGGACTAAACATCTTTCTTCTCCTACTTCTTGCCTGAGGTCTGGCACCAGCAGCAGCAGCAGCAGCTCTCTGATTTAAAGGCTGTTGCACATACAGCATAATGATAGCACCAGCAACACCTAACACACTTTTTTTCTATGTGCAATCCTGCCTGTATTTCAAAGAGTTTTGGAGTTCAGGGCAAATGGCTACAGTGAGTGTACATGATTGCGTTATATCTTCCTGAATAACTCCATCATATCGGATTGGTTGATTAGCATGTATTTTGGCTCTCTGTGCTTTCATTAGCATATTCTGCCATTTTCCTAATAAATACCAAATAACATGCTATCATGTTGGTGTAACGCCTCACCACCAACATGATAGCAATACTTTGTGTAGCTGTTAAAGAATCTGACCCACTGAGTGTCTTATGTGTTGTGTCTCATTGCTGTCAGTCTACCCAGTGGGCAAGGCAGCAGCTAAAAAGGGCCCATTTCTATCAACTGCTAAAATTTAGGCATAGATCTATGATTTGGAACCTACCTTAAACATAGCCTGGTCCCTCCTAGATTTACTGAGTTCTTCATAAAGTCAGACCTGCTTAAAGGGACATTCCTTATTAAATTCAAAATAATAGAAAAGAAAAAAGGTGAAAGAGTGGCTTTATTTTTTTCCAGCTCATTACAACCATCTCCCTACTCACAGGCTATCCCCAATTTAATAATGTTAAAACGCTTATCACCTTCCTTAAACTAAATGCTCACAGAAGCATCTGCTTTGTTACCATATACATTTTCCCAGGAAACAACATCCTCACAATCAAATATAAATTCTCCTGGATAACCAGTAACATCACACAAGAAGCTATAATCTTTAGACACCTCAACAAAGATTGAAATTCAGAAGTCACAGATACACCTTAGCACTCCATAAACATATAGAGCTTCACTCAACTCATTTCCACTCTAACTAGACATAACAAAAATAATACTAAAATCACCACATTAGACTGGATACTGACATCTAAATTCCACTAACATCACATAATCTGAGACACTCCCTGACAGCATTAGTGATCATCTCACAGCCAATGCCAACAGAGTCCTCTTATCCACTCTAAAACAACGCCTAATTAACAATGTCCACAGCACAACACGACTGGAGAAAAAATACTCCCCATAAATATTGTCCACAGATGAAGCAATACTACAATTTAACCAAGTATCTCTTAGCATTCAAAACAAAATGGATCTTGTAAAAAGAAAATGAAGGAACGTAAATCCTGTTCCATGGCTTAAATATTTGATCAAAGATCTAATGTAAAATGCAGATAGAGCCTAATCTATATGGTTAAAACATAGAACTCATCAGAACCAGTAAACCTTCAGACAGCTTTAAAATTTCACAAAAAAGAAAGTAGCTAAAGACAAGAAAACTTACTTCATTGCACTACCAAATGTAAGCCCATATGACCCCATATTCTTCTGGAAATCAGTGAACAAATTGTTTCACCCTGGTAGGATCAAACAGACAGCTTTCTCCACTAGCCACACCAGCCTCCTTCCTGAAACTATCGCCAACAACTTCAACACTCACTTTATCCAAACAGTCAGTAACCTTGCCAATAACAACAACACTGGAATTAGGACAGTTTGACCAGGACATTTTGACCCCAGTGCAATTGAGTACACTTTCATATTAAAATTTACATGTATAGTATATAAGAGTAGTAATTGGACAGTTTGACCCAAGAATGTTTGACTGCAATTAAATTTAATAACAGCTTTGTACAACTTAATCTTTGTACAGATTAAAGTCTTTCTAGTTCTGCCAGTTTCATGACTGAAATTTGTGTAACTTTTTTTTTTCTGCTCAAATTGTCCAAGGTCAAAAATGTTTTTATTCTTGCTTTTTATTAGGGTTCTGGATGTGGCATTAGTGCCATATTTTTAGTGTGCTGTGGTGTAACTGTAGTTTTGAATTGTTTTTCCTTTCTAAGAATAAATATATTGTGGTTGTACAGTGTAAATTAATGCAAGAAATTAAATGAACATTTTTTGCTTATGCAAGGTATTTCTGGATTTAAAGTTTCAGTATAGTGTAGTTTTATTAGTTCCAACGTACCCAACACACTAGTCATAGGTGACTCTATACTCAGGCACACTGATGTCCCACTCACCAAGCTAAACAAGGGGAAAATTACAGTCAGCTGCCTGTCGGATGCCAAGATCTACCACATAACACACACACTCAGGTCACTCTATAACAAGTACAAATACATCTCTGTCATTGTCCATGTTGAAGTGAATTACATGAGACGTACCTCCCTGGACTACATGAAAAGAGACATGGAGGAGCTTTTGGATCATGTGGCCTAGGCAGGTATAACCCTAACCCTGAGTAGCATCCTGCCATCACCCAGAATGATACCACAATACAAGGACAAAATGATTGACTTCAAAATTGGCTAAGCTTCTGGTGTCATTCTAAGGGGATCCAATATATGTCTGCCTGGAATGACATGATAGACAGACCACAATGCTTTGCTTTTGCCAGAGATGGCCTGCACCTGTCGCCCCTGGGATTTCAAATACTGGCTAAGGCTCTTGCCTTTTTCATGCAGAGTTCAAATGACAAAATTACCACCATAAAAGGTGCAAGCAAGCAAAATCTGAGGGTAATGCTACTCAGTGCTAGAAGTCTAAACCAAAAAATGCACTCACTCGAGGCACTCTTCAAAATGGAGAACATCGACATCTGTGCAGTGACAGAGACCTGGTTCAAGGCTGCAGAGAGCACCCCTGCAATACCAGGCTACAATTGATAGCACACCTTTCGGCCACCTAACCTGAACCGAAACAATGAAGGCGGAAGCATGCCCATATTCACCAAGGACATCCACACCTCCAGGTTAGTTGCTCAACATAATGCATCTGAGATTCTCCAGGTGCAACTAACACTAGGCAAGACTGCAATCCAAACTGTAGCTTGCAACAGATCCCCCACCATGCCTCACGATTCCCACTCCACTTTTCTTAACATACTGGAAAGTATTAAGGTACAACCAAATACTCTAATAATGGGTGACGTCAACTACCCCGCCATTAACTGGGAAGACTACTTGTGTACCAAACACATTTGCTCAATGATTCTTGAAATTCATAAATTCCAATGCCTTGGATCAACTTATCCATATCCCCACCAGGGGCACCAATATCCTAGACCTGGTCATTACCAACATGAGCGACTGATGCTCCACACCAGAGGTCAGCTCCTCATTGGTCAGAGCCAACCATAAGCTAATCACCCTAGACATCCACATCCCACCCTCACTCCCCATTAAGGTAACCACCATAAAAAACTTCTCCAAAGCCAACTTCATGCTTCTCAAGACAGAAGTGCCTAACTTCATGATACCCATGCAGACGGAAAGTAGAAGTACGACTGCCGAATTTTACACCAATGCACTGTATGAACACATACACAAATGCATGGATCGTGCCATCCCAAATAGATCCAAGATGCTCTCCTCCAAAAAAAGGAAGCCAATCTGGCGGGCCCCTCCCATAAACAAACTCTACAACAGAAGGAGTAAACTGTTACAAAAAAGAGTAAAATCCTAAGATTGGAAAAACTCTCGTGTCAGCCTCAGTAAGAAGCTGAGATCCCTCATAAGATCCTCCAAAGCTAGTTAAGAAAACAAAATCACCACAGATTCTAAAGACAACCACAAGGCATTCTATAGTTATGTCAAGAATCTCAATGGCAACACTCAGATCTGCTCTGAGTTGCAGCACAGTGGCACTAAATATACAGACCCAACTGACATTGTCAACATCCTGGCAGATAGGTTCAGTGCTAACTTCACCCCCCTCTCACCCCCTAAAGGGCCCATCTCAATACCAGAAGAATAGCAAGTCCCGGTAATCATGGCTGCACAGGTAAAAACTGAACTTTCCAAAGCCAAGAATACAGCATCCATGGGACCAGACAACATCCCGTGCTGTGTTCTGCATGGACTACAAAACAAACTGGCACCCACCTAAGTACCATATTCAATCATAGCCTCACTTCAGGCTTTGGGCCTATTGAATGGTGCACAGCTACAGTTATCCCACTCTAGAAGGGGGGGGGATCCACCATGGACCCTGAGAACTACCGCCCCATTAGCCCGACAAGCCTGATCTGCAAAGCCATGGAACATATCATCACGGAACTTATAAACAAAGACATAGGTAACCTTCAAACTCAGGACCCCACCCGGTTTGGGTTTGTGAAAGGCAGATCATGTCTCCTAAACCTGAATGACTTTTTTGAAGTAGTCACCAAAGCCGTGGATATGGGAAAAGTGGTTCACACAGCCTATCTATACCTCGCCAAGGCATTCAACACCATCCCCCACTCTGGAATCATAAATAAACTCAGTAAACTGGACTTAAATCCCTATGTCATGTGATAGGTTGCCAACTGGCTCACTGAGAGAACTCACACCATGAAAGTAACTCCAAATCCGACTCCAAATCAGTGACAAGTGGAGTACCACAGGGTTCAGTCCTAGGTCCACTCCTGTTTGGCATCTACCTCTCTGAAGTTCAGGCCAACACAGAGGGTCTATGGCTAACAAAGTTCACAGATGACTGCAAACTGGGAGCCATTATCGAATCCCCAAATGATCTTGACATTCTACAAAAGGGCCTCACTGAGACAGATGCCTGGTGTCAAAGCCATGGCCTCAAGCTCAATGCCAAAAAATACATATTCATCCCCTTTGGGAAAAACCCTGTGCCCATGAACTACCACATAGATGGTAGTCCACTTAACACCAAAAGTGTGATAAGAGACCTAAGGACACAGATAGATAGTAGATTTTCCTTTGATAAACACATCGCCACAGTAGTCAGGAAATCCTTCTATGTGGCACACCTCATCACAAAAGGTTTCTTATCCAGAAAAAAGGAGGTCATTGTTCCTGTCTACTTATCCCTCATTAGACCTATTATAGAGTAAAATGACCTGTTTGCTATGTACCTCACAAGACATTTAGAACAACTGGAAAGGCCACAGAAATACCTCACAAAGAAGATCACTGGACTTAAACAGATGCCCTATGCAGACCATCTCAAAAAACTCCAACTCTACTCCGTCACATATTGCCTACTCAGAGGCAATCTCTGCCCAGCATACAAAGCCATGTCAAACCCAGAGCTGTTGGACCTGCTACACTTAACAGAAATCCCAATCCCTTTGAGCCACATGCTCCAGGGACCTCAACCTTGTCACCACAATAAACAAAACATGCTGGAGGGACAGGTTCCTGTCCCAGAGACTCCCCATACTTTGGAACAGACTGCCCATTTATGTCAAGCAGAGCACCTCATTAGCCCTCTTTAAGAAAAATCTTGACGATTGGATGGGAAATAGGAAATTCACACCAGGGATCACTTCTGTGGCTCTGCTTGACAGGGGCACAGGAAAATAATTTTTGGGTAGCAAAAGCCAGGGAATGTTTATGGCTAGGCTTGTACAGGCCTTAGTGCCGATAGCCTAGTACCTACCTATGAACCTATGAACCATGATTGAAACTAGTGTAACTGAAGTTTTATTTAGTGTGTTTCAAGTTTAAAAAAATAAGTTAAAGTGTAAATATTAATTGTAAACATAAGTCTTTCTTATCTGAGCTGTTTTCAGTTTTATCTATTTAATTCTTATTTAAGGCGCTTTTATTTTTCAGTCGTGGTTCTGTTTTTTTCTAGTTTGCTAATGTCAGTTCTCTTTAATTGTACTATGCTAAAGATCACTGAGAGTAATATTTTCATCTTTCTCTCCTATATGGGTTATATACTATTATAAAGCTATTCAATGTGTTACAGATCTAGCTATGAAATGTGTTAATGCAGAGGTTAAAACGATCGGGGTCAAAACGTCCTTTACCTGTAACATCTGTCAGACCCACACAGTGCACCTTACCTCTCCCAAGGCTAATTTAATCCTAAATCCAATCCCCACAGATACAATAAAAAAACTGCTCCAAAAATTAAAACCCACATCTCTGGCTGCTGAAAATGTTATTTCCCCATGGGCCATAGACTGCCCAGTTTCCATTCTACTGAACAGGTCAATCCAGGAACAATATGTTCCTGCCATCTAGAAACGATCCTTTATTCTACACTACATAAAGGTTCCATACCTCACAAAAATCCTTCAGAAATGTGTATATATCCAATTGCTCAAGTATCGTTTAGACAGTAAAATTAACTGTTATACACAACAATGCTTCAGACATAACCACAGCACTCTCTCAGCACTTATACACTTTGTGAATACCATCAGCTTCAATAGAACCAGGGTAAAATAGAGTCTGCTGTATTCTTAGATCTCTCTAAAGCATTTGATATGTTCTTACACTGCATAGCCCTTCAAAAATCAAAACACATAGGGCTCCCAAACTCAGCCCTACAATGGCTCAATAGCTATTTTTCAAACAGACAATTAGCCATCAAAGGGGAGTTCAAGCTCACCTCTTTTCACCAGTAAGTGTACTCCATGGGTCAGTCTTAGACCCTTTATTTTTCAACATTTTCATAACTGACCTTCATACAGCCTTTAATCATACCATGCTGGTGCAATATGCAGACAACTCAATCTCTACAGCAGAAAATCTTAACTCATTGCAAATAAAAACTTAAGAATAATTTTCCTCCATTGAGTCATAGCTTAAGAACTTCCAACTCTTGCTAAACTTCAAACAAAAAACCCTCTTCCCTCCCAAACTGGACAATGATGCTAACCTAGACCTACAAATTAAATCCAAGATATTGCAAACACAAACTAAAACACACTATCACGCTGATGACCGCCATACAATCTTGACTAGTCCCAAAAACTTTATTACACATTAAGAGCCTTCTTCAAAAATTGAGGGATCTGCAAACTGTGAACACTAACCATATTTAAATAATCCATTAACCAGTCACATTTGAGTACATCATGTATGCATAATAAATTAAAACCCAACTGAAAAGTAATACAATATTGTTGTTACATATATAAAAACAACAGTTTCATAAATGATGATAAATATATATCATCACATAAAAACATACTACATATGCTGCTATTGTATATACATCAACACAACATGAAAGTGAAGGCGCAAATGGCCGTAGTCATATATTTCAAGTAGCTGCTGTCACACATATGTACACCATTCTTCCTCACTGCATCCCAAAGACATCCACCTTCTGTGTACCCCTCCAATGTCAGATGATGAGGAACACAGTACTATAGTTCAACCTGTTGCTGTCAGGCATATATAAACTCATCCATCCTTACCCTTACTCTTATGACATAACCACCTGTATAGGCATTTGATGTTTGTGAGAAAAGTAAAAAAAATAATGATCACAGTAATGTATTCTCTATTGTTACTGTTAAAATGTTCGCTGCATCAGGACAAATTATAGTGACCTTCTGTGTACTCCTCTGTGGTTTGTGGGGAAAGTTAAAGAATACTGATCATGCTTTCTGTAGTCACCCACCTCATTGGGCATACCTGTGTTATGTGATTGGAAAGAAAATTAAACAAATAAGAACCATACTTGTCAGAGCCCCCACATAAGCTACAGTGACCTTCTGTGCACACCTTTGACTAGGGCCAGTTTTATACTTGCTGGGGATTAAAGCATTACTATGTCTGTGTCAAAACCACTTATAAAGCCTGGCATGTGGGGTTAACAAGCTCATAAAAACACACACACACACACACACACACACACACACACACACACACACACACACATCACTCACACACACATCACACAAACACACACACATATATTACACACACACACACACACACATGTGTGGTATATGTTGTGCATGTATCTAGACATATGTATGAGGTTCTGGGTGTTCTGTGATTCATTTTATGCAGTATTTTTGAAAGATGAACTTGTTTGCTGTTCATTTTTTCCCTACTGCTTCCTAGGCATTATGCATGTATATATATATATATATATATATATATATATATATATATATATATATATTTATACACAGATACACACACACACACACACACACACACACACACACACACACACACACACACACGCACACATGCACACACACACACATATGTCTATGGTTTTGAAAGGCTGAAAATCAACCTATCGAATGGCCCTTTGTGCAAACCAGAATGACGAAAATCATCATTCTGATCTGCACCGAAGTTCAAAAATCAGCAAATCAAAAACCAGATTTGCTGATTTTTATTTATTTACATTTGTTAACCGGGCTAGTCCAACTGGATACATGTTCATGTTTTTGAACTATAATTTTGAATATATAGCATAATGCAGGGGGACAAGCCCCCCTGCACCCTCTCCCATACCCTCCCTAGTATATTATTCTAACTCAGAGGTCGCACTACAGTGGGGAAAGGGTCTATTTCCCGATCCCCACTAAAGTGCACTCCACACCCAAAATGCAGAATCTGCAATGAGCAAATGTCAATGCGCATTCTCTGATTGCACATTTGATGCATTTCTATTCAGTCATCCGTAATCCTGAAAACTTACTTCCGAGCAATTTACTTTCGACCATTGCAGTTTCAAGCATTCAAAGGTAAACCTATGTGTATATATGGGTCTCCTACAGATGACTGAAATTTTAAAATATCAACTTTCATATGGCCGAGACCATATGATTGAACTTTTAAAACTTTGAACGTTCTGAATGGAGATCTCTGTACAGCATGGAATGGTAAAATGTTGCTTTTCCTCACTGTAGTGTGATCTCAGAGTTGGTATATTTAAATAGCAGGAGGTGTGGGGGGGTGCATCCCCCCTGCAAAAAATTCAGAAACTTTTTTTGTTTTGTTTTATTTTTTTTTTAGGTGTTAGGTGTTCGAACTTTCGAAACGTCGATCATATGGTCTTGGTCATATGAAAATCGATGTTTTAAAAGTTCAATCATCTGTAGTAGTCCCGTATAAACATTTTATATATATATATATATATATATATATATATATATATATATATATATATATATATACACTGATAATTATCAAAATACTTAGCAAATGCCGGCACACTACTAAATATGAACCGAACGGCAATCTAGGTGAATGCAAAACCTGTGAAAACAAAAATAGTTTAAAATATCATTTTTGCAGGGGGGCCCCTGCTGCCCCCCACACCACCTGCTAATTATATATACTAACTCTAAGATCGATTTTGGGGAAACGGCATTTCCCTACCAAAAGAATTGTGCAGTCTTGCACACCTGTCAATTATCTGTTTAGTCGATCAAAGTTTTTTTGGCAAGTAGATATTGACCAAAGGGATAGCTGACCAAATTCAGTCCACCTATATATATATATATATATATATATATATATATATATATATATATATATATATATATATATATATATATATAGATAGATATTTACATAGATAGATATGAATATAGACATATAGATAGATACACACAGACACACAGACACACACATACACAAGCCAGGTCTGTCACAGGATATATATATATATGTGTCTTCTATGAGTGATAGGGCTTTGAGGTGGCCCATGTAGGACATATTGGTTAAACCTTGTATCCATTTAGTATCTCTGAGGGTGTTACATTTGTTGCATATGTCTGGACAGATACACGCCAATGGGTGTATTATACTCAATGACTGACTTAATGAGGGCTGAGTAAAAGGAGACAATGACTACTCTAGATCTTGACATAATCCCATTGACATGAGGGTCACTTACATTCATGCATAGACAGCCCCCACCCCTCCCACAGCCAGCAATTAGAGTCACTTTATCTACATTTCAGATGTGTTATTATGAAAAATAATGATATCCATGTAATATATTTCGACAAACAGTACCACACATTAGGTTCATCCATATTACTTCAAACCAGTTACATTTATTCTGCAAAACCAAAATAATGAGTCAACAACAGTACTAAGTCATTTTCCTCCATGGACAGCCCCAGCATTTATGTTTTTTTTGTATACATCTCAGTTTGTTTATTTATTTATTTATTTATTTATTTGATATTTTTTTACTGGGAAAGTCCGACTGGACAGAAAAGAACCCATTGCCAGTGGAAGCCTGGGAAGAAAAGCTACATAATCACAATATTTCCAAAATCAATTACAGATATTTTAAATCACAAAGGATCATGTAACACTATAAAACATAGGAGTAAAAAATGTTGTTATGAGAAAAAACATAAAACATATGTTTCATAATAGAGTGCAATGAAAAACAATAACATGATCTGGAGAGAGTATGTGAGGAAAAAATTATTAGTTACATTATTTGTTACATAGATTAGTATGGAATAAATGAGACCTGATGCGATTCTAATAAGATATTTAAAAGAGATATTACAGATTACATGATTAAAGACAGTGGGTTGAGAGCGTGGCCTAATGGTTAAGGTGTTTGCCTTGCAAACACAAGGTGCAGGGTTTGAGTCTCACAAGGGATAATTGGCTAGGCTTAAAATGGCTCACAAGGGCAGTTAGCTTAGTACTAATCTATAAACCTATGTGAGAGGAATTTGAGTGATGTCTTAGAATGAGAGATGGTGTTCATATTAGGGTTATAGAAGGAAAGATGGAGAGAAAAGGGGATCTTTAAAAGAGTGTAGGATAAGATGTATTCAGGTAGCTTAGATGACTACGAAAGAGGTAGAGGAAAGGTCTGCAGGGAAAAAGACAATATGGTAAGGTAGTGAGAAAAAGAAAAGAGTGGAGTAGGCAACTGGAGAGGGTTGTGAGGTGTGACTTAGGTTGAAGGCCGTGAGTGAAGTATAGTGAGTAAGTTCAGGCAGGACTTGTGCAGGAGCAGGTCCATGATTTTGTAAAGTGTTCTTGTAGGGAACAATTAAAGGTGGGTAGGTTAAAAATAGTTATTGTGGTTAGAAGTAGAGAGTTCTATTTTTTTGGTTTTGAGGACACGTATTGGCTTTGTACAGGGGATTTATTTGGTTTATTTATGGTGAAGAGCTGCTTTTCAATCTGAGAGTTTTTTTTTTCACATAAAATATATATCAGTTAAAGGTGTAAGAGTTGGGCAGGCTAACAGTTTGTGTATGATTTTATATATTGTTATAAGCTGAATGTAGCAGAGGTTTAGGGGAAGAGCCAGCCAGCTGAGGGCATGCAGAGACTTATAGTGATGGATAAAGGAGGATGAATTAGTAGCAAATTTGACAATTTGTTGAAGCAGCTTTTAAGTTTGTTTTTTATGGATGTTTGTAAATTGATTTGAATTTTGGGTCCATAGAGTAGGGACAGTAAAAGGTAGGTTTTGGCTAAAATCATTTTTGTGGGTACGCTCGGAAAATGTTTGTTTCAGTATAGCAATCATAGTTTTTGATTGGTTTTCATGATCTTGCTTTGGACATGGAGGTCAGATTTAAAATTATCATCTATTATGACTCTTAATAGCTTTGCATGGTGAACTAATTCAATTTCAGTAACATTTGCCAAAACATTTTGAAAATGTTTTATTAGGGGGTCTGAGTTTATGGTTAAAGAGGAAGCGTTTGTTTTTTGTGGGGTTGAGTAAGAGATCGGCTTTTATAAGCCAGGTTTCAATTGAGATGACAGGTTGTTGAGTGCTGTCTTGAACATGAGTTAAGGTGTTTGAAGAGCAGATGATGGTAGAGTCAAAGAGCAGATGATGGTAGAGTCATCTGCATATTGAATCAGGTGGCTTCATAAGAAGATGAATATAGGTTATTGATAAAAATATTGAACAGTAGAAGTCCAAGGATGGATCCTTGTGGAACTCTTGTGGAAGTGGGAAGGTATGCAGAGATTGATCCTTATCATTTTACAACTTGTTTCTTGTTGGCAAGTTAGCTAGAGAACCATTTAATAGATGGAAATTATACATTTAGGGTGGAAAGATGACAGTGGGTGTTTAGTGTGAGACACCATGTCAAAGGATTTTGATAGATCTAGAAATACTGTAGATACAAGTTTATTAGAATTGCAAGTTTTATTGACAGTGTCTGTAAATAATACTAAGGCAGTGGAAATGCTGTGGTCTGGATGAAATTCATGTTGCATATTGCTGATTAGCTTCTTTTGCAACAGATAGTAGACAAATTGTCGATGTATAATTCTTTCAAGGTTTTTAGAGAGGGGAGACAGGATGGCTATGGGTCAGAAATTTGTAATATAACTGGAATTATCTCCTTTATGTAAGGGGATAATATGTTCCATTTCCATAACTTTAGGACATGAGATTCTGTAATTGATCTACTAATAAGAATGCTGATTGGGTATGCTATAGCATCTGTAGCTAGATTTGGGTATTTCAGAGGAAGGTTGTCAGCTGAGGAGTCACAAGGTTTTAGTTTATGCAAAATCTTTTTTTGTGAGGTTAAAGAAACTGTTTGAAAAGTAAAGTGGGTGGAGATGACTATGTGTATATTGCAGAGGTTGCAGTAAGTTGAGTTTTGTAAAGGAGATGTGCTAGGGACAATGGTAGGAAAAGTTAACTATGTAGAAGGGGGTGTATTAGGTGAGTCTGAGGTTAAGTTTGCTATACAGTATGTATTGAAATCGGTAGCTATTTGAAGAAGGGACATATCAGGATATGGGTTTGGATCCTTTTTTGCACCTGGGTTGATTAGAGATGATATGGAGGACCAGAATTTTTTTAAGGTTGTTTTTTATGGCTATCTTATAGATGAGTATAATAAGAATTGTTATCACTTATTAACTTGTTTCTTAACTTGGTTTCATAACTGACTTAATAGTTGCTAGCTTTTGTCATTTTTATTCTTTTGTCACTTAATCCATGCTTTGTCTTTGCCCTTCATAAGGAGTTTGCATTGGTCATTTGGCCATGGGGGACGATTACTTTAAATTCTTTTTGTGCACTGTGGGGCTAAGGTATTATGAACATTTACAAATGCACTGAAGTATTCAACTGCATCATTTAGTGTGAGTCTTTTTAGAATGGACTAGTTAACTGCTTTAACAGCTTCAATGAAAGACTGTTTGGAAACATTGGAGAGATGTAGTTTTGAGTTTATGTTTCTTTGTTAGTTGTGTAATATTCCTGTGGGTATAAGCTGGCGGTTGGTCACTTAATGTATCAGGGCAGGTACCTGAGGAGGTAAAATTAGATGGGTTGGTAACCAGAATCCAGTTCAGGATAGATTGCTGGGAGTTTTTTTGCCATATATTTTGGTGTATTAATAAGTTGACTGAATCCAAAGAGGTCCATGCTGCTGATTGCTGAATTTGCAAATAAAGCCTGCCAGTCAATGTTTACATCACACAGGGGGATAATTTAATTTGTGATTGTATCTGCTATTCAGGATGTTTCCAAGTATTGCAATGTTCTGTCATGGGGGTTGGGGTTATAAAGCACAGCGAGACATATGTTCTCAACTCTATTAAGTTTTAGGAATGAAATTAGGATTTCTGTGTTTTGTCAAGCCTAATAATATTATAACCGGGGGTAGTATTTCAGCATCTTTTATTTCAGGCCTTAGCTATGTCTCTGTTGTGGCTAGGATATCTGGGTTGTGTTGTGTCATCCAGGTATGAAAATCTGTGATTTTGTTGCCTATGTTTCTAAGGTTTACAGTTACTATTTTTTTAAGCTATTAATGTGTATTCTTGGTTTGGTTTGAGGTTTGACTGGGACCTGGGTTGGGCTGGATGCAACCACATTGATATATGGTGGAGAAATATGGTTTGTTCATTATGACATTTTTAGCAGACATGGATAGAAGTATTACCTTGATATTGGGACTGGCAATTTTGGTATTTTTTGGGTTATAGCATTGGAATGGAGTTATGAGAAATACGCTTGAAGAGATTTTTGAGTAGCTAGTGAAAAGATGGTTAATAGGTGAGAATGAAGTAATGGTTGAGGTGTGCTTATTTATTATTACTACTGGTGGTGATGTTAAGATTGAGAGGAGGAGGAAGATGAATAAGGTGATACGGGAGGGAAACACATGGTTAGTGTGTAAAAATCTTGCAGTATGGTTAGGCGAGGTAATCAGCAGTGATAACAGTATGGAAAATTGGTAGGTTTTGATGGGGAGGGTGCAGAGTGAGACCTGTGAAGGAATTTAGAACATAAGTGGGTGGGGATGATATACTGGCAAAAGTCTGTGATTGGGAAGTTTAGTTAGGCACAGGATAGTAGGATAAGTAGAGGAGGTGGAATAACAGAGGTATATGTTTATATGTAGTGCTGGGTGGGAATTGGGAGTAGGATAGGGTAGGGTAGGGTAGGGAAGCGAAGTGAAACCCAAGTATAGTGAAGGCTGAAAAGAGCGGGTTGGCCCAAGGTGGAATAAGTACCAGGAAAACACTCTGTAAAACTGTAGTGAGATAGGAGTTAAGACAAGCCCTGATAACTTTAATGGCAGTAATACAAGCTGCTAGACTATTGTTAAGATACACCTAAGTTATTTGCAATAGGCAGTATCGCAGTGTGTTTGGCTTGAAACGCAGCTACAGTAGCTCGAGAGCAACTGAGATAACGGGAGAGCCAATCAGATACTTCAGTGGAATGTCATTATTCACCCCCCCTTCACAGATGATTTTCCACCAAAAACAATCAATGAGGTAAAATGTGTATAAATACAAAGACAAGGTCTTTGAACTCTAAATACTTGAGGGCAGTCCAGAATGTTCCCATGCAAGTACAGCAGTGCATGGCTTTAAGAGACAGTAATCCAAAGACAAAACAAATGTTGCCAACTGTTCATTGGATTGGGTTATATAACTTGCCACTTGTGCATGCTCAGCTTTCTATGTGGGCCAAACATCCAGGCCCATTAAATTTAGGATAAGTAAACACATGAGTGACATCAAACTTAAAAAGCAGACAAATGCATTATATAAGCATGTTCTCAAACATCTCTCTGCAACCTTTACTTTTACGGTCATTGACTTTATTAAGGGAGACAGAACAAATAAGAGTGGCTTGCACAACATTTTGAACAATAGAGAAAAAAAGATGGATAATTAAGTTGGGGGGGTTAAATTCCTCCAGGATTAAATGAATTGTTAGGAACAGCCAATGATTTTCCTGTTTCTATATGGGTGTGTGTATATAAGGAGTGTCTTGTTATTTTGATGGTTACACTGAGGAAGGCTTGAAACTAATGCCGAAACCGGTCTGTTTGTCATAACTTTATAATAAAAGTGATACTTTTTTACACCTTGGTGCTGGCTATTTTGTTTTTGGATTACTTGAGGGCATTCAACATTTAATGTTATTGTTATGGGCTTTATTTGCTTTTTCCTGGGAAAATTTACAATTCTAGAGTAAAATATGCTAATGTTAAGTTAGCTTCACCTTAAACAGTATAAGACTTGTGGGTGTAGGGTGGCGACGGGGGTGTCTCAACATCAGATTCAACAGTGCAGTACAGAACACTCTGATGTAGAAGTGAGGGAAAACAGGATATTTCTTTAAGTTTGATTTGATTCTTGGAAACTGCCTCACATAGGTTGTAACTGAATATATTTCTCCTTCTGTGCTTTTGCAACTGGAGTGAAATTCAGTTGTAGAAGTTCTCTTGGTAGTGAGATTGTCTTAACTTTTACAGCAGGAATTCTCAACGATACTACATGCTAAGTATGCTGGGACAGAGACTGAGATTAAAATTATTACAATTGTTTGATGATTGAACTGGGCAGATTTATTGAAATAGACACAACTTTACCAAAAAATATTAGCACTTTTCTCTTACAATTAAGACTTCTTCAGATATATGCAACAGAACAAGTACTCAGCTAAAAGAGATCAGTAAAATCACATGATATAGTAAACACAATGAGCAAATAAGAAGGAAAGGAGAGGCAAAACAATTTAAAGGACAGGCAGTAATTGCAAAAAAAAAAAGAAAACTACACAGAATATCTGCACAAACCATAAAAATAACACAAAATTGCAGTCCAGTTGAATATTTCCAACACCTCAATCCTTTAGGGACCTGTTGAAGTTTGCTACATTCTTGGAAATAAAAGTTTTCATGGTGTAATTTACAATAGCAGAGCAGATTTTGTTGAAAAGTAAACAGCTGTTCAATCAAAACAGGAGAAACATTACAACTGCTCCCATTAAAACCAATATTCCTATTAAGACAAACCTTCAAATTAACAGTACTATTATGTTCAGAGGCACAAGGTGTTAGGCTCTGATGAGAGCCTTGTCTATTCTGCAGTAAAAACTGTTGTTGCCCTGGAGGAATTTCAGCATTACCAGAAAGCCCCACATCAGAAAAATGTTGTGATAGTAAATTTACCTCATCACTGTTACAGGAACTGTTGTTACTATTCCTCTCCTTCAAAAGTTGTTGAACAAGTAAAGTTAAATTGTGTACAGAATCTGTGTACAGGTCTGAATGATGTTATCAGTATCAAGTGCTCTCTAAAAAGGAGAGCATTGGACGGATAATGATTTTTTTAAAATATTTTTGATTAATCTTGAATATTTGTTTTTATAATTTCTTAATAATTATTTAAAACATTTTTATTCCAGTTTCGCTACAATTTTCTATTTTTATGGTTTGTGCAGGTATTCTGTGTAGATCTTTTGCAAGTACTGCCTGTCACTTTAAATTGCTCTGCCTCTCCTTTCCTTCTTAATAGTTCATTGTGTTTTCTGTATCATGTGACTTTACAGATCTTCTTAAGTTGAGTACTGGTTCTGATGCATATATCTGAAGAAGTCTTAATTGTAATAGAAAGTGCTAATCTTTTTTGGTAAAGTTTCTGTTTTAATAAATCTGCTGTTCTGTCATCCCAGTTGCCGTTAGTGAAGTGGTTTGGCCGGTTTTGTTTTTCTATTGAACTGGGCAGATAAAGTACTATCTGTCTATACTCTGTGGCTTTAAGTAGTGCTTGGCCAACATAAGTAAAGCACTGTATTTTACAAATGTACATTTCTGCTTTATAGCCTTTAAACTGGAGACCTTCACAGTACTACAAGCCACAGAAGATTCCAAGTGCTATTGCTTCTTATCCTTTTCATCAGTCAAAGCTTCCAGGCATATTCAACACAAGCTAGACAATGAATCACAGATCCTCAAAGAGCATTTTTAATTCCTTATCTAGATGGTAGGTGGGACCTATCAGAATGCCCAGAGATTAAGATATGGAGAGCATTCCTTATAGGGCTCTGCAGCTTCAGCTGTTTTAGCTTCATGAAAAAAGAGACATAAGTTAATAACTGCCCTTAGGGTAGTAGTGCTATAAGCAGCCACCTAGGTCATCTATGCCTAAGGGCAACCATGGATCATAGCCCTCATAGATGTGTGTGTGTGTGTGTGTGTGTGTGTGTGTGTGTGTGTGTGTGCGTGTGTGCGCCACAGAAGGAAGAAGACTGCCTAAGTGGTGATGGAGTGTGCTCACATTAGCCACTAGGTGGCAGGAGTACAGACCTAACCATAAAATAGTCCTAATAGCTGATTTTTTTAAATTTCTCCAAGTCTGTTGGGTTTCTAATACCATTAGGAGAATGGACCCTATTCCTAAGTCAAAGTACAATTAAAGTTCATTAAATTAGTATTGTTTCAATCTCTGATGTCAGCCGGAAGTCCTCTTTGCAGCACCCACAATGTGCCGGGTAACGAATCCTTCTGCAAATCGTATGGAGTTACATTTGCAAAATATCTAAATACGACTGTAGATTGTTTTTATAAGACATGTTGCTCCTACTACTATTGGAACTGTCTGGGTATCTTTCTTCCACATTGCTCTTGTTTCTGCCTGCAAATCCTGATATTTTATGACTTTGTGTCTCTCTGTATGCAAGACACTGTAATCACTGGGTGTAGTGATTTCAATGATCAATGCTAATTTGTTTTCTTTTCACGGACCACTATATCTGGTTTTCTCACATCTGTCATTTAGACTGTTGGTAATGGGTAATCCCATATGATGTAGACTTCTTCATTTTCTATGATGCTTTGTGGCTAATGTTTTCAGTGATTTTCATCCACTTCAGTATTATAATGTTTGCATAATCCTCAGTGCAACAGTCTTGCCATATTATTATGTCTTTCAGTATACAGTCCTTATGCCATTAGTATGTCACAACCAGCAACAAGGTGTGAAATGTTTCCAATTCTGTTTTACAAAACCTACATTTGTGTGTTTCTCCCACATGTTTAATAGACTTTGTAAACCAGTGTGTGTGTAGTGCACTTTCTTGGGCCGCCAGTATTAGCCTTTCGTCTTTTGGTTTGAATTCGCCTCTCCTTAACCATTCCTGCATTCAATTCTGATCAACACGAGGTTCTTCCAGGAGTTTTCTATATTTGCAACTATATATCTGATATTGTTAATCCTTGTTCATTCCTTACGCATGGGTATCGGTTCCGACCTCGGAACCGAGCCGGTCATTTTCCATGCTCACGTCAGCTTCAAACTCTCAAGCTAAACTCTTACCCACAATCCCCCTCTCACTGTTACCCCAGATTTTGTTTGCCACGTTGCCATTCGGTCATGTCAAGCTACTTCTCTTGAGCTAAGTACAGTCATCTGTTGTTTAATAGCTTTACAGATTACTTTTCTGTCAGAAAAGTTCATATTTTATTGTCTCTTACCCTATCGCATCTAGCATACATAATTTCTTCAGGTTTTTCTGCTTCTTTCTTTACCACTTTTACCACAAGGTATTCTCTCTTTACCATCGTTGGTGATGCTTTTCCTTTTTCTCTCATACCTTCGGGTACTCTCTTGTACCATTGCTGGTACCTTTTCTATTAATTAATTTGCTGTCATGGCAGATAAGAAAGGTAGTCTGGGGTTTAAGTTGTGCTCTGATTGTGGATGCAAACTGCCTACTTCTGATGCACACTCTTTGTGTGTTTACTGTTTGGGAGCTTCCCATTTGTCTGTTGACCCACCCTGTACTATTTGTGAGATCTTTTCTAATAGAACTTTGTTAGAAAGGAAAAACAAGCTGTTACTGAAGGGACTTCTAAAATCTCACTTTTCAGAGGCTATTTCTGGGTCAGAGGCCTCAACCCCTCCTAGAGCCCATAAGAAAATCTTGGATGTTCCTACTAAGGCTAAATCTTTGCCTTCATCCCTGGCTGGGGACTCCCGCCAACCAAAACCTAAAAAGGCTAAAGTTTTGGCTCCGGAGCTCACTCAGTCAGCCCCAGTGCTTTCGGTGCCTAGACCTTCGGCACCGAGGCCTTCAGCTCCATTAGTGATTTTGGCTCTGTCTTCTCCTGCAGCCTTCACTATATCAGCACCGAGGGTCTCCTCGGTTCAGACTATTACCATTCAGTCAGCACAGACCTTGACCACATCAGCTCTGAGATCTTCCTCGGAACCAACGCCTTTATTGTTGACTCCAGTTTTGTCGGTTCCAGCTTCGGCACTGACAACTACTTCAGCACCGATCCCTGTGTTGGTGCAGACCATGACCTCGGCACCGATGACTTCTTTGGTGCAGATAATAGTAGTCCAGTCTCTCTCGGCACCGTTGTCCTCGGTGCGGAAAGATGAGATGGGCACCGAGTCTGCCTCTTCTGTGGACAGGCCTGTTTCTCCCTCAGTCTCCATGAGGTCCACTAGAAGCCTTTCCGAACATGATGTGTTGCGTCTTGTGGACCAGGTACTCTTGGCCAGAGGTATCCCACCCCTCAGGAACTATCCTTCCTTGGGAGGTGATCACCCATCTCCAAAGACCCCTTCTTATTCTCCTCCTTCATTGCCTTTAAAGTCCATGGATATAGCACAGTCTTCCCCTTCTGCGGTCCCCTTTATGGATCTCACTAAAGAACAGCAGTTGCCTTCATGACAGGAAAGTTTTGCTATGACCTAGGATGTCAGTTGTGACATGCATAGTTTGCTGCTCCACAGCCATCCAGGGACTCCAGGTCGGCTGGCTGAGCCACTTAGGGGAGGGGTGACCCCTGTCCTAGACATGCACTCCTCTTCGGGTGGACCAGCCTTCCAACTGATAGAGAAGGCTTTCACTGCTGCTGGTGATACCGGACTGCCTATACCTCTGCCCTCCTCTGGTACAGTGGTTTCACAAATCGCACCTAGTGGACACCGGGTGCAAGGGCCGCAGGACATATTCCCTCAGGAATCCCCTTTTCCACCCTCACTGAAGACACAGATTTCGATGAGGGGGAAGTATCCCCTCGATCACCCTCTGAGGTATCCTTTGGTGATATCCTTGAAATCCTGAAACAGAGAGGTGACTGGCAGTCCTCTAATCTGACCTCTGAGGAATCTGTGTTCCTGCAGGCTTTTTGCACCCAGCCCCCTACCTCCTGGGTTACTCCATCTGCCAATGAACTTGTCCGGCTCATCGTGCAGCATGCTTGGAAGGCTCCTGATACCATCAAAGCTATTCCCCAGAGGCCAGATAATATCTTGTCCCCTCCTGCTTCAAATCCCCATTGGTCCAAAGGTCTTCCTGTGGATGCATTAGTGGTGGTGGCCGCAACAAAAAAGGATCTGGCAGAAGAAGAAAGCCAGACTGTCCATCCACCTAACAAAGGGTTCCGGACCCTGGACAGGATAGGGAAGTGCATCTTTGCTTCAGCGACCTTTACTATCAGGTCCTTGAATTATATGGCACATTTTACCAGGCTTCAAAGGGATCTGGCTTCTGAGCTCTCTGAAACCTTGGCTGGTGCTGTATCTAATGAGGTCCATGACAAAGTTGCCTCTCAGCTGGCCACCATTGAATCTATATCAAACTCCTCTATGCAACTGATATCTCACGCATCAGAAGGAGCAGCTAGAGCAACAGGTTCAGCTGCAGTCTTGAGATGACACGCCTGGATGCGCTTGTGCAACTTCACGGAACCCTTTAAATCTTCTTTTCTTAATGCCCCCATTGGGGCCTCCTCGTTGTTTGGGCCCAAAGTTAAAAGCACACTGGCCAGATGTGAACAGGACAGTAAGACCCTTTCTGCCATAGGTGTCCGTTATTCTTCCCCTCAAAGTGCTTTCTCCCGAAGCCAAAAGAGTGGGAAGATATGGTTCAAGAAATCTCAGGGTCCTTTCCGTGACACACAGGCTGAGTTCTCCCCCAGAGGCAGAGGGAGAAACTCACAGGGAAGACTCTCCTTTTGGGGCAGAGGGGGTCCGTGTAACCAGGGTTCCAGGGATTCTTTCCCTGGTCAATCCTACCAGCGCTCCTGAAGAACAGCCCAACTCCTTTCCTCTGGAGGTGGTTGGGGGACGTTTCTCTTTGTACCCTTCTGCCTGGCTAACCATCACCACTGATTCTTGGGTACAAAGGATTATAACCAGAGGTTATCATATCCCCTTTGATCTTTGTCCCATCCCTTCAAAAAATCTTCCCGATGTTCCACCCAGTCAAAGGGAAGAAGCAGCACTAGAGATAGAAAAGCTGCTAAGAAAGAGAGTCATCCAAATAGACCCTCCAGATTAGATAGGATCTGGATTCTACTCAAGACTATTTTTGGTGCCAAAGAAAACTGGGGACTGGAGACCAATTTTGGATCTCAGTGTATTGAACAAGTTTGTGAGAGTACAAAAATTCTGGATGGTCACAATACAGTCTATCTTCCCGCTTTTGGAAAAAGGCGATTGGATGTGCTCTATAGATCTTCAAGATGCGTACTACCACATAAAGGTGGACAGGCCATCAAGAAGATTTCTGCACTTCCGTGCAAGAGCCAGTCACTAACAGTTCAGAGTACTGCCCTTTGGACTCTCTACAGACCCCAGAGTGTTCACAAAGTGCATGGCAGTTGTCACTGCTTACTTGCGACTTCAAGGATTCCAGGTGTTTCCATACCTAGATGACTGGCTCATTTCTGCCCCCACCAGACATCTACTGGAAAAAGCCCTGGCATACTCTCTCCTCATTGCTCAAAGGCTAGGCATAACCATAAACTGGCAAAAATCCAATCTCACCCCATCTCAGTCGACAGAATTCATAGGGATTATCTAGGACACAAAAACCTGCAGAGCTGCTATTCCAGAGCACAGAATTCTAAGGATAAAGCAGCAGCTAATTCCAATCCTTTCAAGGGAAAAGTCCATGGCTCACTAGGTTCTACAGCTGTTGGGTTCCATGGCAGCCTCCATCACCATTGTGCACCTGGCCAGGTTTCACATGAGGCTTCTACAATGGCTACTGCTCACCCAATGGTATCCTCTTCAGCATCCTCTTTCAGCCATGATTTGAGTAACCCACCAGTGCAAACAGGATTTAAATTGGTGGATAACACACAATCTCCCACAATGGTCTCGCCCCTTCTCCCCCCAGCATCCCAAGGCAACAGTGACCACGGACGCCCCCCTGATGGGGTGGGGGGGGCTATATCAGAGACAGACAGTCCAAGGCACTTGGTCCAAACTGGAGGCCCATCTACATATAAATGTTCTAGAGCTGAGGGTGGTGCTTCTGGCGTTGCAAGCATTCCATCCCCTGCTGCCATCTGGGAAAATTGCAATTCAATCAGACAACATGGCGGTGGTCTGGTACATCAACAAGCAAGGTGGAACCAAATCTTACCCTCTTTGTCGAGAGGCCATGAGGATATGGCAATGGGCGATGGCTACCAACCATTTTCTTCTACCAACGCACATTCCCGAGAGTTCTAACATGATAGCAGACAGACTCAGCAAGTGCACTCTTCAACCTCACAAGTGGTCCCTGAATCACTTGATAGCAGCAGAGATCTTCCACCGCTGGGACTTTTTTGCATCCCCGACCAACTACTTCACCCTGATTCCCCCACTGGGACAGTCACCCAGGAATACTCGAGTCCACGATTGGCCCTTGGGTCTTCTGTACGCATTTCCACTCTTTCCCCTCATTCCCCAGTTTCTGAAGAAAGCCTGTCGGTTGAAGAGCAAGGTGATCCTTATAGCACCATATTGGCCTCAACAGATTTGGTTCCCCTTCCTTTGGCCTCACCTACTAGATCGACCATGGATTCTCCATCCAACCCCGGAGTTGTTCTCACATCCACAGAACCTGATTCATCCCAACTTGAACAGCCTGAAGCTCACAGCTTGGCTACTCCAATTCCCTTGATTGCTAGGCAGAATGATCTTTCTTTACCAGTATGTGATATTCTCATTGCTTCTCATAAGTCTTCCTCTAGAATTACTTATTTGAGCAAGTGGAAAAGATTTACCTGTTGGCTGAAAGATAAACAAGTACACCCCTTTTCAGCACCAGTGTCGATAATACTAGACTATCTGGCTGACCTTTTTCAATTGGGTCTATCGTCCTCTACCATTAGAGTTAATTTGGCTGCAATTTATAATTTTCATGAGGGTGTCCAACATTCCTCTCTTATGTCCCATAAATTGTGCAAGACCTTCATAAAAGGTGTGAATCATCTGAAGCCACCTTTTAGAGAACCTGTTCAACCGTGGGATTTATCATTAGTTCTACAAGCTCTGACAATGTCACCTTTCAAACCAGCCTCTTCTTGTGACCTCAAGTATTTGTCATGGAAAACCTTGGTTTGGGTCACAATTACTTCTGTCAGGCATATTTCTGAGCTTCAAGCTTTATGTATCAAGAGTCCATACTTGACTTTTCATAGAGATAGAGTGTCTCTGAGAACTAATCCATCATTTCTGCCTAAAGTGATCTCTGCAATGTCCATTAATCAAGCCATTGAATTGCCAGTTTTCTTTCCCAATCATTCAAACAGAGGAGAGTATTGCCTACATACCCTAGATATCCACTTGCAAATCCATTTTTACTTAAACAGGACTAAATCCTTTCCTAAATCTGACCAGTTATTTTTGGCCTTTTCTGGACCTAGATTAGGATCTGCTGTTGCTAAGGTCACATTAGCTAGATGGTTGAAGAACTGTGTGACCTTCATTTATACACAATGTAATATCTTGTTGCCTACTGCCATGAAAGCTCATTCAACAAGGTCAGTGGCAACTTCTGCTGCCTTCCATGCCAGAGCTTCTTTACATGACATCTGTGCCGTTGCAACTTGAGCTACGCCTGATACCTTCATCAATCATTAGAAATTGGATTTGGCCTCCAGGGGAAGAGCATCTTTCAGTTCTATGGTGCTCAGGAATATCCTTCTATCAGAGTCTCCCAGGAACAGAGGTAGCTGGGGACTCTGTCTCAAGTGTAAGGAATAAACTAAGATTAACAATATCAGATAAAGAAGTTATATCTTACCATAACATTCCATCTGTATTGTTGATCCTTGTTCAGTCATTATGACCCTCCCTCCTTCCCCCTCCTGTGGTTTCTAGTGGATCTTATCATCCCGGTTCTCTTAGGTTATTTGACCAGAGGTAGCCTCTACCTTCTTTGACTTGCAAACTCAATCTGAGGTAACAAGGAGATGGGGATTGTGGGTAAGAGTTTAGCTCGAGAGTTTGAAGCTGACGCGAGCTTGGAAAATGGCCGACTCGGTTCCGAGGTCAGAACCAATACCCATACGTAATGACTGAACGAGGATCAACAATTCAGATGGAACGTTATGGTAAGACATAACTTCTTTCTATGCATTTTCCACATTTCTTGCCTTCTCATCTGATCCTTCACCTTATATTATTTCTTTTGTTTTTTGGTACATTCAGTTGCTGTCTGATTTTTATCTACTTCTGGTTTGATTTCCATTCCCACTTGATGTTGAAATGCTTCTGCTAGACTATTAAGGAAGTTGTCTTAGATTTATTCTTCTCATGTTTCAAAACTTTCACTGTGTTTGGGTATTGTGAGGTCAGCAGACATGTATGCAGTCCCATGATTGCAGATCTATACATGTAATCCATTTCAAGGAGGCCCATACCTCCTTCAGAATGGGGAATATATAATCTTGGTATGCACTGATTTTTATAAATCATTTTATGAGCATGAAGCATCCTTCTTGTTTTCCTGTTTAACCTATCCAACACCTTTTGGAGCCAGTCAATCACTCCAAAACTGTAAGTTAAGACAGGTGGAGTAAATTGGTTTATAGCTTGAACTTTGTTCCTAGATGTCAGCACTGTTTTCAGGATTAAGTCTTCTAAAATATTGAGTTTTATTTGCATGTGTTCATGTTTTATTGTTGATTCTTCATCAGTTCCTAAATATTTATACACTCCCTCTTGCTCAAGTTCTTTTATGTCACAGTCTTGTCCAAAACTGATGTTTTCTTGGTGCTGAAACTTTTCAGCTTTAAAGGTTGCTTTGCAAGACTAAATAACATTCTTATATCATCTGAAAAAAGTTTTGACTACTTGCAGTTGGGCTTTCATTTCCTCATTTGATGAACTATACAGTTTTAAATCATTGACAGAGAGAAGATGAGAATTCTTTACATTTTGTTGCTTTTTGTGTGCCAAATTGTAGCCATGACCTAATATGTTAAGCAGACAGCTTAATGGGTTAAGGGCAAGGCAAAAGAGCAGCAGTGACAGGGAGTCACCCTGGAATATCCCCCTTTGGATTTTTATCCCTGGAATAATAATTTGTCCTTTATCATGGTTTAACTGCAAAGTGGTTTTCCACTGTTTCATGGTCACTGTGATGTAGTTTATCAGTGTACAGTCTATCTTATATATTTTTAAGCACTCTTTTATCCATGAATGTGGGATACTGTCAAATGCTTTTTTGTAGTTTATCCACGCCATACTTAGATTCTTCCCCTTTTTACAGTTCTCCACTATGACTTTAACAACAAATGATCCTTTCTTCCATATTACTTTCTTTTATTACCCTTTTGTTCTATTGCCTTTATTGAGTTTTCTTCTAAATGACTCTAAATGACCTTTAAACTCTGTCAGTATCAATTCCAGCATATAGTT
The DNA here is from genome assembly GCF_019279795.1 of Protopterus annectens. Taxonomy (NCBI): domain Eukaryota; kingdom Metazoa; phylum Chordata; order Ceratodontiformes; family Protopteridae; genus Protopterus; species Protopterus annectens. Next base: position 114,472,727 of record NC_056725.1, read on the forward strand.
TATTTGTCGTCGGAAGGCAACTTATTGGTCTATACATTTTAGGGTAGCTTGCAGGTTTACTCTTAAGTAGGAGCATTGTTTTTCTTGTTATCCAGTGTGGTGTTTGTTTGGGGTGCACATATAAACAGTTCTTACTCATGGATAAATCTTTGTGCAAAGATGTTAATACTTTTAACCAGAAGTTAGGTACTGCAGCTGGGCCTGAGGTTTTCTAATTAGAGGCTTTTCTTAACTTTGTTTCAGTCTCACTGGCTGTTACTTTGTCCCATTTCATATCCTGTACATTTGAACTTCTTACCCTTTGTTTAACTTCTTCCATCCATTTAGTATCTTTGTTATGTTCCACACATACCTCTCAACCTCTATGAGCAAGAAATCTTGAAAAAGCCACAAAAAATGGGGGGAGGGGGACAAAGCCCCCAAAATAGGGACACTTTTGAAATATTGCTCTTACAAACTTAGAAAGGTGATAAAATAACAGGATTTGCATTAGCATAAATTTTCTGAAGGATATGAAGCCTGAAAATCAGATGTCTGCCATTATTTCCTGACATTATTCCTCAATGATTTGCCATTGGTTTGCCAGAAAACTACAATTTTATGAGAAACAGATAAAAAATATGAGTCAAAAGTCTGAACATTCTGAGAAAATCTGGACAGGTGAAAGCAATGGTTCCACAGGATCTTTCAAAAATGTATCTATTTCTTCTTTTTTTGGTGTTCTTTCAATTCATTTTACCTTGTTTCCCAATTTTCTGTAAAACTTTTTTGTGTCATTAATAAATTGCTTGCTTTGTACTTTTTTATATTTATCTGTGTATCTTCTAAATTTTTTCTGCATATGCTGATATTTTTAGTTTATTTGCGATAGTGCATGATAAATCCTGATCTGTTATAATACTGCACATTGCTTTTATCCTGTCTATTTTTCTGAATATTCTGTTGATCTGTTCCCTCTTCTATAATCTTCTAACAGTGACACTTTTTGTCTTAATTGCTTTATAGTTTTCTCTATTCGATACTTCCATGATGGCATTCAATGTCTCCCTGTCCTTTCCCTAACTACCCTGTGTTCTTGGGGTAGGACTTTATCTGTTATTAATTTGGCTGCACAGTAATGTATCTGGGCTATATGATATAAGCAAACACACTGAATTGCAAACACTATATAATCGACCCACAATCCCCGAAAACCCAAAATGTCGAACACACAGATCAGCGATTTTTTCCCAGGGAAATAAATCGCTGATCTTTAAAAAAAAAAAAATTCAAAACACAAAATTAAGTGGGGGCATTTGCTACCCACAGCCCCCTTACTTAAATATACCAACTCTGAGATCATACCACAGTGGAGGAAATAGCAAAGTCCTTAAAATGGCCCAGTGATTTTTTTTTTCCCTAGGAAAAAAATCTCTGTTCCGTGCTTTCGGTATTTTGCCATTTCGCGTAATAACGTTCGACTAAACAGCTTTCACAATTCATTGCATTCGCTAAAATAATAGGGACCCGTGTATCCTATTTACTTCTGTTATATCACATGAACCCCTATGGACTGTCTTAATTATTGTGTTCATTTGTTTTATACAACTTTTAACTTTTTGGGTTTTATTGACCTGCAGTCTATTATTTCATTGATCTTAATATGTCTAGCTCTCTCTATTAAATCAAGTAGCACTTCTCTTAGATCATTTTCTTCTAAACTGAAGTAACATTCTTTGTTCGCCATTTCCTGCGGGCATTCTATAGAAAGTTCCAGAGCTTCTTCCTGTGCCATGTTCTCTTCAGTTTCACCCTGTTTCGTTTATTGCTCTTTCATATGGAACTCACTGGCCTATTACTCCATAACACTGACTGTCAGATTTGCCACAGTTTCCTATTCCTTCCTTTGCCATATAGCTCCAACTGAACCTTTATACTGATTTCCTATGGGAGGCTCCAATGTATTTTCATATGTCAACTAATTAGATGCTTCCTCCTCCACTGGTTTCTTTTTAATTTGAGTGTCCAATGCTCTATCCTGTTGTGTTGTTATGTGAGTTAAAATTTCTACACTAAATCCTTCACTTTGCAGGTAATCCATAACTTCAGTTTCTATTTCTTTAACTTCTCTATTCATAATCTTCTTTTCTACTTTTCCTCTTTGTTTTCTTATTTTTTATACTGTAAAATTTTTCATATCTGTATGTCTTTGCCCTTTATTTCTCTTCATATTTCTTTGGTACCATTCTTTTTGCATTGATTAGTTTTGCTTTCTCCTTTGCATAAATATTGCACCATGTTAAATCTATTTTTCTTTCTCACATCCATATCTGTCCTTCAGATGTCGCCTGTTCCTCTTATTTCTCCTTACTTTGGGAACTAGTTCCTGCATTATACTGTGATCTGAGCTGTGTTAGACTTTCTACACTGAATCCTTCACTTCACAAATATTCCATAACTTCATTATCTATTTTTTTACCTTCTATTGAATTCCTCTTCTGTACTACATTCCCTTTTTGTGATCTTATTTTTTTATTGTGAAAGTTTTCAATATATGGATGCCTTTGCCTATATTTCTCTTTGAATATGTTTGGGGCTGCCTTTTTTGTATTGATTAATTTGGCTTTCTCCTTTGCTTAAATATTGCACCATATCAGTTCTCTCTTTCTCTCCCTTGTCCATATCTTTTTTATACCCTTCAAACATCTCTAAATTTTGTTCTTTAAATGTTCACACTTCCTCAGTCACTTCTTTTTTTTCCAAATGGCACAAGGTTTCTTGGTCTATTTAGTGTTTTTCATGGATCTTTTGTATTAATGAACACAAAATGTTGTTTGAAGCTTCTGACAGTTTTTCTTGTGGAAGCATTTTTCTTTCCTCTAATTTCTTTCTTAATCTTTTCATATATCTTTTGTCTGGAAATTCTAGGCTTCTTGCATAATAGTAACAATACATAATTTCTTTCTTATTCTCAATTGTCCACCTTTATGGCTCCTTTTTGGCCTATTAGTTTTTGTGATTTTTCTGGACTACTACTTCTTTCTACAACAGCGGGGGGGTCACCCCCCAGGCCCAGCCTAGTCCCATTGTAGGAATATTTCCACATCTTGAGGATTATACACTGTCATTTTTTTTCCAGTACTGGTACCAGTGCACCTACCAGGATTGGGCACTTTTTTATCACGGGACTTGTGCACATAGCTAACTTCTTTATTTTTAGCCTACTTATGTCCATGATGTATGCTATATAAAATATAACCTATATGTCAGTGTCATCTTGGTGAGATTTTGTGAAAAAGAGTCTATCTCGTGAAGGTACTCACCAAGACTTGAGGATGAATTCAGTTCCAGCAATACTTCTCTCCTTTTTCTGAATTTATCAACTCTCTATTCTCCACAGTGTAATTTAACCCATGTCCTCCTAGATATTTTCTTGTCTTCTTAGTTGTTTTGTTGCCTTATCTAGGCTGATAAGTACAGGTAGTCTATGCCTGCTATTCATTATTGACGTATCTAGCTACTACAGCCTAGTGTTGTATAGCCAGTCCTCCACATCACTATCTTTACTAGATCACACTATCTTCTCAGGTTGCTGCACTCAGTTTGCATTGCTGTTTTGTAGACATGGATGCAACAAAAACATGCCTTGAGGGGCATCCACTTGTTATTCTCCCTACCCAGTATATCCAATTATTTATGTAGTTCATATCTTTTGGTGGGTGGTGCTACTTCAAGATACTGTTGAAGTATTTTCCAATGTCACTGTCCACAATCCATCCAGGAATATAAGCTTTTCATATATTCCTTCTTCTAGACTAGTCCATTTGAGTGTCTAGTTGTTCTTTTACTTATGGATCATGGTTTCTAATGCCAGAGTTTGATATCATTCCATATGCCAACATTATCAACATGATAAAAGGGCCACAAACCTAGCTCTGTGTAGTTAGGTGGATAGCAAATTGGCTGAGGGACAAAACCCACACTGTGCGGGTGGCAGAGTATGAAAGTAATCAATGAGGGACTACAGAGTTTCATGCTGGAACCTTTGCAATTTACTGTATATTTCTCTGATCGCCAAATCAAAATCAGGAATTCTGGTTAACCACGTTTGTCAATGATTGACTGTAAACTGTAAGTTATACTTGAATCTCATTCTGGTAAACAGAAGCTACCAAGTGAACTTACACGTGTTAATAGCTGGTGTGTTGAAAACGGACTAAAACTAAATGCTAAAAATTTCAGTATTGTTGCATTTGACAAACAAACTTTCCACCCAGCTTATAGAGTAGAAACCCTATAATTCAAAACACATCTCTTATGAAAGACTTTGGAACATGAGTAGATAACTATATCTGTTTTGGTTATCATGTAGCAATAGTGGTCATGAAATTCTTTGGTCAAGCACACATCTGCTTTTAGAGAGACTGCAGTTGCTGGCAGACTTTTTTTATCTTCTGATTAGCCTCCTTTTAGTTTAATTTGTTTTTCTCAGGCTTTCTTTTCTTGCACTAATTTTTCACTTGTTTTGCATTTCTTGTTGGAGCTCTGAGCTCGGAGGACCATAATGTGAAAGTACAGTACTCAGATGATTCTGCATTCTCCAGTGATCTGCTGAAAAGATTCATAAGTCAATCCATCAATACAAAGCTTCACTTTTTAAGTTTTCAATAAATTGAGTTTTAACAGCCTGAAGTTTGAAGCTGTGGATGACAACTGTCCAATTGAGGACACTTGATGGTAATCAGGCATGTGAGCAAAATGATCTAGAGAAAAAATTCTATCCACTCTGGTACACTTCCTCCATAGTGGGCTGAAATCCTCATGCCCTATATTCTTGGTCTACCTCTGTACTTTCCAGCTGGAATCCAATATTCTCCTGGTAGAGTGGGCACAACTGAATAGTTTTCCAGGTTATAATGGTTTGTGTAAATTTTGCTACACATATATTTTATCTCTGGATCTCATTCTTTAATTCTCCCAGCCTAAGTACTATTGACCACTTTTCCTGATTCTCCAAAATACACCATTTGCTTTCATTATTCCATGAATTTTTATCATTTTTGACAATGACACCACTCAGTTACATTATACTCTCCCAAACCCAGTGCACCTTATCAGAGAAGTTCATATTAAGTTAGGTAATGTGTTTTGTGTTTTGACTGGTACTTAAGTCTGGTTCATTCACTGAAGCAGAGCAGTTTGTTATAGCACCCACATAGGTCACTGCTCCTCCAATAACCTCAGAGTCTTGTCTGATGCATCTCTGAAATCATATATAAAAATAGACGGGTCTATATCACTTAATTCAACTTACTATTTGTTGATGACACACATCAGCGAATGGATTTTTCTTTGAACTTTTTCCTAGGGCTAAACAAAGGTAGGCAAACTTAGCAACTGTTAAAAAAAAACATAAAGTTTAAAACTTAACTAGATATACCAACTCTGAGATCACACTGCAGTGGGGAAAATGGCAAATTTCAGATGGTGGCCAGCCGTTGCTTTGTCCTAGGAAAAAGTCTGATGTAAAGTTCGTTCGCTGATTTGTGTCTTCAACTAATAAGATTCAACAAATAGGGATCCGATAGTTAGTGTTTTTGACAAAGTGAAGTAGACCTACATAGACAAATCAGCAGACACACACACACACACACACACATATATATATATATATATATATATATATATATATATGTACATATATATACATATACACATACACATGCCATCAAAGCCAACAAAGAAAGATATAGTCTTGACAAAGTAAAACAAGGTAAAGGAGCAAAGTCCAGTTGCAGGAAAAAATATTTTGTATTAAAGTAAACCAAACTGCAGTAGTGCAAGAAAATTTAATAAATCCAATAAAACACACTGATTCAATACATAAAATAAAATAAAAGATTAGCGCTTTCATACATAACAGAGTACTTCTTCAGATCTACACAGTAATAGCAGTTACAATTTAAATAATAGAGGCAATTAGTGCTGCAGATCACGTGACTTTAAAATAGGTTTAAGGGGAATGAACTAATTTAACCCCTTAGTCCCTGTAGCTTGTAAAAGTAACATCCATTTCACCTCTTGAAATTCAGTCCTAGTTGTTATATCACCTCCTCTAACATTAGGCTGACAAATCTATTGTTGTATCTTTCAGCTTTTCCCGGTTAGGGGTCACCACAGTGGAACTCCAGTCCGCTAATGATTGGCAGTAGATTTTTACGTACAGAGTTGCCAGCCCTGACGCATAGCCTTCAACGAAAGTACGCCCATTCATGCATGTCTCCACACAGAAGATGCTTTCGCTGAGAATCGAACAGGACAACGTCTTACTGTGAGGCGACAATGCTACCGCAGCACCACCACTGCAGCTTATGAAAATTTAAAATAATGATTATATCCCATCTGGGTAACATATTTTGCAAGGGCATTTTTACTATCATTTCTCCAGACACTGTAAAGATGCTCACGTATCCGATCTCTCAAACACCTATTAGTCTTGCCCACATAGAACATTCTGCAGAGCTCATAGGAAGCTAAATACACAACATTCATTGTATTGCAGTCAGCATATGCCTTAAGCTCATAGACATGTCCAGTCACAGGGTGTACATACATATCATCATTACTTACATAAGAACACATGGCACATTTACGACAAGGAAAGGTCCCTGAAATAGCATTCCCTAAATGTTCATTCCCATTATTAATAACTCTGTTGGATTTATAACAGAGCAGTCTCTTTAGACATTTCTGATTTTTAAAGGTAAATTGTGGCACTTCACCCAATGGCTCCTTACATTTAACATCTGATCGTATTATTTTCCAGTGTTTTTTTAATAATATTGCATATAGCAGAAGGATCATTGGAGAAGGTGAGGCACATTCTTGCCTTACCTAACAAGTTCCCAGTCTTGTTGACAGGGCCCACTTCTGAATTCAGGTAGGGTTTTGATCAAGTGTCCCTAAATGAGACAACTTCATCTTGTGCCTCAGATATATCATCCTGTGGATAGCCTTTTTCTTTAAAATTATGTGAAATTTCTTCAAAAGATTCATACATACAACTGTCCTTTGTATGCAGCCAGTCAGATCTATAAAATTGCCCTTTTAGCACATTCCTCTTTACAGATTTTGGATGCATACTCTTGGCATGTAAAATGTTGTTGGTCTTACAAGATTTAGTATAAATCTGTGTCTCAATGCCATCAGGGGCTATAACAATTTGTACATGCAAAAAAGAAATCAGAAACACTGGAAAATAATACGATCAGATGCTAAATGTAAGGAGCCATTGGGTGAAGTGCCACAATTTACCTTTAAAAATCAGAAATGTCTAAAGAGGCTGCTCTGTTATAAATCCAACAGAGTTATTAATAATGGGAATGAACATTTAGGGAATACTATTTCAGGGACCTTTCCTTGTCGTAAATGTGCCATGTGTTCTTATGTAAGTAATGATGATATGTATGTACATCCTGTGACTGGACATGTCTATGAGCTTAAGGCATATGCTGACTGTAATACAATGAATGTTGTGGATTTAGCTTCCTGTGAGCTCTGCAGAATGTTCTATGTGGGCAAGACTAATAGATGTTTGAGACATCAGATATGTGAGCATCTTAACAGTATCCAGAGAAATTATAGTAAAATGCCCTTGCAAAATATGTTATCCAGATGGGAAATAATCATTATTTTAAATTTCAGTTTTAGAGATTATTAGAGATTTGTCAGCCTAATGTTAGAGGAGGTGATATAATAACTAGGACTGAATGTCAAGAGGTGAAATGGATGTTACTTTTATAAGCTACAGGGACTAAGGGGTTAAATGAGTTCATTCCCCTTAAACCTATTTTAAAGTCACGTGATCTGCAGCACTAATTGCCTGTATTATTTAAATTGTAACTGCCATTATTGTGTAGATCTGAAGAAGTACTCTGTTATGTATGAAAGCGCTAATCTTTTTTTTTATTTTATGTATTGAATCAATGCGTTTTATTGGATTTATTAAATTTTCTTCCACTACTGCAGTTTGGTTTACTTTGATACAAAAGATATATTCTTCCTTCATGAGGTTGAAATGCTCCACTAAAGGTCTTTCTTGCAGGGTTAACATTAGTTCTTCACTGCTTGCCTTTCCCTGGAAGACCTTCCTGCACTTAGAAAATTCATTTCACCAGTTAGTCTGTATAGCCAGCTTGTTTGAATATGCAGTGAACATTATTATGCTTTCTACAAAGCTGTTTTAAACTACTTTGTGCTACAGTAAATGCTTCTTAGTAACTGTTTTCATTGTAGAGGTGGTTTTATAACATTAGTAATTACTGTTTTGTTATTAGAAATGCTCACAAACACAAAATCTAGTTAAATTGCTAAGGCTAATGGTAAGTATCAGACTAATGAATCAGTATCAGCAATGCAATGGATTCAAACTTAATTAGTTACAATAATGCAACTTATGATGAGACAGCGAAAGAAGTGAAATTTATATGATCTACAGGTAGGAGCTATAAATTGCCTTACTTATTGAAGATTAGATTCTTCTGCTGCTTGCCCAGTAAAATTTACATTGCACAGCAAAACTATGAAGTGATCAGACCTTTGGATATTTAATTATTTAAAGTCTGCAAGACTCTGCCCTCCCAGAATTCATCCAATCAAAATTCAGCCTATACTCTCACAGAAACCAAAGCCAGGCAATCAGAAACAGGCACACTGATCCTAAAATAAAACAAAACCACAGGTAGCTACCACGTGGGAAGCCTCTACTCTCATTAGTGGCAGGTATACTACAGACTCATTCCTAGACAGCTGACAATTCCTTGCAATGTGCCAAGCCAGTGAGAGCACAGACTGAAAAATATGTTGCAGTCTTCTCCTCTTTCCATGTATTCTTCTGTTGTCTTCTTTAGCTTGGCCCAGCACTGAAGAGCAACAAACTGAGAAAATGTCTGGTGATCTATAATGTTTACAGGGTTCCACCACCAAAGAAGTCAACCTAACAAACTCCAGCCTTTGTCACCACAGGAGCCAGCCAATCAATAGCAGTCACTCTGATACTTCAATAGACTCCAAACTCATATAGCTTTTACATGAAAGCCCATATCTTCACAAAAGGCTGGTGTACTGCAGATCCATCTTAGAAAGTTGATTAAGTCCTTGTACTGCACTGAATTAGTAATAATCCAGAATGAAAATGGCTTTGTGGTCTTCTCCTCCTTCTCTTAGTCTTCTATTGCCTTCTCTGTCAGCAGCCCAGCAATGAAGTACATTGAACTCAGCAAAGCACTGGTTAATTTGTAAGTCTCTCAAAGAAGCTGACCAATCAAAATCCAGACTATGCCCTTGCAAAGTCCTGCCAATCAGAAATAGGCACTCTAATCAATTAATGGAACATAAGTGCATGTAATTGTCACACAGAAGCCTGTACGCTCACCAGAAGTTATGCACAGCAGACCCATTTCTAGGAAGGAATTTAAGGCATTGCACTGTACTGAATCAGTAAGAACCCAGAGAGAAGATTGTTTCTGTCTTTTCCTCCTTTTCTGTGGTGTCCTACTTTTCTGCAAAAGCCAGCCAACTAAAACAGGAACTCTTATCATTCAGTGCAAACCAACCTCAGATAGCTCTCACATTAAAGCCTCTATTCTCATCAGATGTTGATATACTCTTAGGAAGCATATAAAGTCTTTATAGTGTGTTGAATCATTAGGAACCCAGATGGAAAAGGGCTTTGTCATCATCTCCTCTTCTCTGTGGGCTCCAGTTTTATTGTACAGAGTACATATTAGAGTGTTTTCAGCAGTGCAGTACTGGAGTACCAAACCGAACAATCCTCTAATTATTTAAAATCAGTAAGTCTATGTTCGCAAAGAAGCAGGCCAATGAAAAATCTAGCCTATGCCTTGCAGAAGCTGGTTGATCAAAACCAGTCTCTCTGGTCTTTCAGTGGAACCAAAGCTCAGGTAGCTGTCACTGGGAAGCCTCCACTCTCTCCAGAAGATGGTGCACTGCAGATTCATTACTTGGAAGCCAATGAAGTCCTTGTAGTACACTGCAGTACTAAAAACCCAGATGGGAAAGGGCTGTGTGGTCATCTCCTCCATCTCTGTAGACTTCTGCTGTCTTGTCTGGATTTCACATGAGAGCACTGTCAGCAGTCCTGCATTGAGGATCACAGATCTGAGCACACTTACAGTTATTTACAGTCCGTAAGCCTTTTCCCTCACAAAAGGTGGCCAGCTAGAATCCAGCCTACTCCCCTCAGAAGTCAGCTAATTAAAAACATGCAGCCTGATCCTTCCACGGTACCCAGACTCACAAAGTTAATAGGTACTACCTGCACTCTCATCAGAGACAAGTACAGTATAGGCTCATTCCTAGGAAGCTGAATAAGTCATTGCATTGTGCTGAAATCATTATGATCCCAGATTGTAAAAGGCCTTTTGGTCTTCTCTTCCTTCTATGCAGTCTACTGTTGTCTTCTCCAGACTGAGCATTAGAATTCTGTCAGCAGCCAAGAAATGAAGAACTGCAAACTGAACAAACCTCTGGTTACTTACATTCTGTAAAGCTCCACCTCTCAGTCAGTCAATCAAAGTCCATCTTACACCATGACAGAAGCCAACTAATCATAATCAGGTACTCAGATGCTTCAACGGAAACCAGTCTCAACTATCTGTCATTTGAAAGCCTGTTCTCTCACTAGAGGCTAAACCTGTTCATATGAAGTTGATGAAATCTTTGTAATGCATTGAATCAGTAAGATCTCAGATAGAAAGGGGCTTTGTGGTCTCCTATTTATTTACAGTCTCCTGTTGTCTTTTCCAGATTGTGTTTTAGAGTGCTGTCAGCAAACCAGCACTGAAGAGCACAAAACTGAGGAAACGTCCAGTTATTTAAAATTTGTATGACTCCACTCCTGCAGAAGTTGTCCAACCAATATCCAGCCTCTGCCTCATCGAATCATCATCATCATCATCATCATCAAGCCCTTTTTAACATTTTCTGCAGGGAGTTGGGGTGTCTTGTCAGCCATCCCCATTTCTCTCTATTCCATACTACTCTCATAGGTTCATAGGTTCATAGGTGTTTAGTAGGCTAACGACCACAAGGGCCTTTCTAAGCCTAGCCATGCATCCCAAATCTCTGACAAGTTCTGATAAACTTGATAAGTGTGTGTAGGCCTGGGCCTGGGAGATGAACCGTTTATAGGTTACCTGTTTGCATCAGAGACATAGGTGCCAAACCAGGGATGAATTTCCAGTTTCCCATCCAAATGTCAAAGTTGCACTTGAATTAGATTAGGGAGTAGCTTTGCTTCATATGAATGGGAAGCCAGTTCCATAGACAGGGTAGTCTCTGGGATACATATATATCTCTCCAGCAGGTCATATTTATATCACAAGCAAAGTTTAAGTCTTTAGAAAGGGTAATTCTGGTACTGTTTGTTTTGTGGATATGCAGGGGGTCTTTCAAAGTTGGGTATGACAATGCCCTGAATGCTAGGCATAGATCTCCCCTCAAAATCCTGTGGGAGACAGAATACAGGGATAGAGCCTTGAGGCGGTCTGCATAGGACATCTTACTTATGCCCTGTATTCTTTTAGTGAGGAGCCTCTGTGGACATTCCAGTTGTTGGACATGCCTGGTTAGTTACATACTAAAGGGAGCATTGTACTCAATGATAGGTCTGAGGAATGCCGAATACAGTGGAACAATGACTTCCTTGGACTTAGATACCATACCTTTGTTTATAAGATGTGCATCACTAGATTACTATCTATGTGTGTCCCTCAGTCCCTGACTACTGGGTCAACTCTAAAGGGGTGTGTTGTCAATATGATAGTTACCAAGGATGGATGACTTCCCAAAGGATACTGTTATGCATTTCTTGGCATTTAGTTTTAGTCTATAACTCTGACACCAGTTGTTTGTCGGTGGCAGCCCCTCCTGGACAACATTTGTGTCAGTGTGAGATTCAATGGCAGCTCCTAATTTGCAATCATCTGCAAATTAAGTCAGCCAGAGAACACTGACGTTGGCCTTGACTTATGAGAAGTAAATGCCAAAAAGGAGCAGTCCAAGGGCTGATCCCTGAGGGACTCTACTTGTGTCTGGCCTCTTTGTAGAGGTGGACTTCCCAATTCTAACATTCTAGGTCCTGTCTGTGAGCCAGTTGGCTATCTACTGGGTGACAAATGGGTTTGTACCTCACCTCTTGAGTTTGTCAACATACTCGAGTGAGGTATTGTGTCAAATGCCTTGACCAGGTCAAGGTAGGCAGTGTGAACTATTTTGTCCTCATCCATTCCTTTGGTGACCTTCTCAAAGAAGTCCACCAGGTTAAGTAGGCATGATGGGTTTGCTCCAGTGTCTGGAAGATTACTATATCTCTATTGATCATCTCAATGATAATTCTTTCCACAGCTTTACATGTAAGACTAGTGAGACTTATGGGTCTGTAGATTCCAGGGTCTGTAGACAGCGCATCTTTGTGCAGAGGGATGACTGTTGCCTTTCTCCATTCATGAGGCATGAAGCCTGTTTGGAGGCTACAGTTAAATAGTAATTCCAGAGGCCCTGATAGGTCATGTTTCATGCTATTTAGAAGGCATACTGGGATATTGTCTGGGCCCATTGATGCAGTGTTCTTGGTCTTAGAGAGAGCATTAAGGACCTGTTCCCTAGTGATAGTAGTGGGAGTTATATTTGATGATATTTCCTGAGTAAAGGCTGAGGAGGAGAGAGGAGTGAAGATGGAACTGAATTTATTAGTCAAGAGGTTTTCTATATCTTCTAGCTCAGTATAAGTGGCTCCATTTACAATGAACTCTGCACACAATTATGTATTGCCTTTGAGGTTGCAGACATAGCTAAAGAATGCTTTGTGGTTGTCCTTGGCTTGGGAAAGCCAAACTTACATGAAATTTGTCTTTGGTAGACTTTATTTGTCCTCTGAGTTGTTTGTTTAGTTTAATGAGACTGCTTTTATCCTCCTGGGTGCTGCACCTTCTAATTTTTGCCACGATTTTCTTCCTCCTGTTATATATCCAATTGATTTTGTGATTTCACCAGAGTCGCTTGTTTTTTGAGTTAGTTCTGTACTTCTTCCTGGTAGGTACAGCTGCCTCTATACAGCTATTAACATGCTTGTACAGGGTTTCTGTGAACAGTTCTGCATAGGCAGATGTGTTCTCAGGGTTTGTAGGAGCTTGACATTTTGCCAGGTTCTCACAAAATAGCAGGAAGTTAGCCTTAGAATAGTTCCTGAACATTCCCAGTTTAGATGGGGGCCCAGGTTTTATTTTTACTTCAAAGGAGACCATTTTGTGGTCTGATCTTACCCGAGAAGGCATTACAGTAAGGGGTGTGCAGCACTCTCCCATATTAGTGAGGACCAGATCCAGTATGGTTGCACTCCTGGTTGGTGTATTGACTACCTGGTCCAGGGAGTTTGTGTTTACAAAATCCAGGAATTTCTGTGCATGTACATTTGATGTCATATAGGATTCCCGGTTAATAGTTAGGTAATTAAACTCTCCCATGAATAAGGTATTGGGTTGGATGGTTAGCATTTCTAATAAGTTTAAATACATGGTATGGGTTTCCTGGGTCATAGAGGGGGGACCTATAGCTTGCAAGGGAGTGGTATTGGATTTTACCTATGGTGAGTTAAACATGGAGCAGCTCAAGTGCATTGTCCTGTTTGACCAGCCTTAAAGTATATTTATATTTGATTTAAACAGAGACACCTCCACCTTTAGTCCCTGCCTGTGAAGTAGGTGCTCTAAATGTGTGAAAGGCATTATAACCCTACACTGTTGGTGTGCTGTCTGCAGCCTTAAACCATGTCTCTGAGACTATGCAGACATCAGCATTCTCTAGGGTAAAGAGAGCTTCCAGGAGTGGAGTTTTTTGTTTAGGCTCCTAGCATTGAGCAGCAATACCTTTAGATTTTCTTGGTTTTGATTTGCTGTGTCAGAAGTACTTTCAGTTTGGCATTGCCTAAAAAATGCACTATGAAGGAAGACAATGTTTTAGCTAATATTCAAAAGCCTAGAGAGGAGAGGTGCAAACCATCCCTGGCAAAGCAGAACGGTCTGTTGACCATCTCCTTCCATTCTGACAAATATTGCACCCCCTTACAATGACACCAGAAACTGAGCCAATTATTAAAGTCAATCATCTTTTGTTCATATTGTGGCATCATCCTTGGAGAAAGTAAAATGCAGCCTGAGACACATATTCTGAAAGTTCTGTGATGTCTCTCTTCATATAGTCTAGCGAGGTACATCTCAGGTCTTTTGCTCCCACATGGACTATGACTGAGTCATATTGGTAATTGTAATCCAATGACCTAATTGCATGTGTAATGTGGTGGAGCCTAACCCCTAATAATCAACTGACCATGACTTTCTCTTTACTCAGCCTGGTGAGAGGGAGATCAGTGTGTCTCACAATGGATTCTCCAATGACTAGAATGTTGGATTGTGTGGTGACTTGCCTTATGTGCTTAGAGGTTGAGGCTCCATGAGATGTAGCTTTATGAGTTGATGTGGGTGTTGTTTTGAAAGAGTGTGTTTGGGGCTGTTGAGGGTATTTCTTATGTTTACTTTGTCTAGGGGGTCTTTGTGGTTTAGGAAGGTTACATGTAAATACCTCAATATATGCGGGCCTATATGTCTGCTTTGAATTGTACATGATGGGTGCAGCGTGTATACTACTGACAATCTTATTGACATTCAGAGTACTTTTATGTGAGAGCTTTGCCTACAGTAACATTGTGTAAATACATCTCTCACATACCATATCAGTTTGTTTGAGAATTAACTGGTTGTCAATAAGCATGAGGCAATTTCTACATTGCCTCAGGATGCCCATATCCACCAAGCTGGTAATGGAGACAGTATTAAAGATCATATCCATAGCAACAGACCCTTTTTTATTGATTAGACTGTTGGAGGGAGAATATCAGTCACTGTTAGGAGTATCCAGTCTGTAACTATGTGGACAGTGCTTGTCACTGCAAACTAACCCTGTGTGCAGAAATGTCAATTCTGCTTTTACAGGAAAAGTGTCACTTAAGGTGTATGACTATGTACAGAGCACTGCCAAACACCTGAGGGGAAACTAATACATAGACCCTGAAAATTTAAGGATGAAGTATTTAGGCAGATATTCTGAAGTTAGAAAAAAATCAAACAGTACTTACTGAAAACAAAGAATTAGCTTGTCAAGAATGATGAAAAGAGGGGAGTCGCATGAATGGCTACTGCCTGGCTACTACTAATGCTGGTCTCACCACAGCTTCACTCTGTTGGGATACAATATTCCTTTGCTTCTTCTCTCACCAGAAGCAAAATGTTAGCATCAATCCCAAGAAGAGAAGCAGGCCACAGCCTGTTTGGTGATCCACAGTCTTGTCCCAGATGATGCAAGGGTCTGTAGGCTTGTAGCTTTTTTCTGGTAGATGCCTCGAACAGCATCGAGACCAATCAGGAACGTTAAGCACAGACACTCACTCTCCAATCAGAAAGAATCAGGAATCAATGGACTCTGCTCCTACTCTCCTGCCTTCTTCAACACTTATGCCTGACTCTTGCAGGTCTCCTCTCAAACAATCCATTCACCTCTTTGCTGGATGCCCTTGTTTCCTCTTGCCATCTTCCTTTCTGCCATAAATCTTCTTCACCAGATTGTCTTCTGCTTTTCTACATATTTTCTCCAGTCACAGTAATCTGTTCTCTTTGACCTTTTCTGCAATTGGAGTTACTTTTTTCTTTTGCTCTTATGTCCTCATTTCTGCATCTGTCCCACAGTGTGTACCCTACCATCCATCTCAGGCACTTAATTTGCATCACCTCTAGCTCCCTCAAATGCTTTGCCTTTACTGCCCAGGTTTCTGTACTGTACAGTATTACCAGTCACACCACTGTTTTGTATATCTTACTTTTGCTTCTTTGGTATTCTTCTGTCATATATTACACTTGACACTTAGTGCCAGTTGGCTGCAGTCTCTCTGATTCTAGCTCTGACCTCCTCATTCAGAATTCCTTTCTCCTTCACCACCCCTCCCAGATACTTGAAGCTGTTAACCTGTTGCACAATTTTCCATTCTGTCTCAATTCTCTGGTTCTTCTGAACTCCACCACTTGTTGCCATTACAACTGTCTTATCTACACTCAGTTTCATCCCATGTGCCTTCAGTTTTGCATTACATTCCCCATCCTTTGCTAAAGCTCTTGCTCACAATCTGCCCATAATGCCACATCATCTGCATACAGCAACTTTGTTGATCTCTAACCTCTGACCTGTTTGCTAATGTAGTCCATCACTAATATGAACAGCAGTGAGCTCAAAGCAGAACACTGGTACACACTCACTGCCACTGGGAATTCCTCTGTGAGACTGAACAGTTTGTAGTTGAGTCATTGGGTCCTTGTATGTAGCTTGCACTAATGCTACCAATCTTTCTGGGACTTCATAGCTTTAAAGCTAAATTAAAAATGCACATACAGTACATGGCTCATGTTTATGTAAATGCTCTTGGCCACCTAGATATCCTCTGCACTGAGGGATCGCGATATATATTTGTCACTGAAATCCTCAGCACTCAATATACATATACAATACTGGAGATATAAAGAAGTATTTGGGGAGATTTATTATCATCTATAATTACTTAATATACATTATATTATTCATCAGTTACTAACATTTTCAACTCTTCTACAATTTGATGTACTGTAATTGCTTCTCTGCACTCTTTTTTTAAATATAACTCCAATTATTTGTACTGTTAATTTCTGTCTGTTATGATCCTTGTATTATTATTATGGAGTATTTGTCTCCAGGCCTCCACTGAAAAAAAACATACTCTGTCTAGTTAGACTTTCTTGGTTAACAAAAGTGATACTTATATAAATGATTTCAGTTTTTAGATTATTTCACATTTTATAGCTGAAGCTAAGGCCTGTAATAATATGGATAGAAAAACTTAAGTATCAGAATGTTGAACTTGAAACTTTTCTGAAACTGTATTCTGAAACTCCATAATATGTAAAAATGTTTATAGTTTTGGTTTATCAAATTCTCAGTAAGCCAATGAGGCAGAATATGTTGAAAAGAGTAGGAGATACAGCCTATAAATCAGCAAAAAAATATCTGCAGATCCATAATACAAACTATGGCCATTAGTAATTTCAAAAGGAAACAGTCGGTGTTTTTGCTTAATGTTCACTTTGAACAGCACAGTAGTGTATTCTGATTTCTACACCTATGTCACTGTACTGTATGGAATATGGATTACAATCTCTTGGTATAACACTCTTATGATCTTATGAGAAAGGCTCACTCAGACTCTGCTACACTTTGCTGTGTGGGAAAGGTTAATTTTCTTTTTATTTGTTGCATTTTGTATTACTTTATTGCCTTTTTCTATTTTGAATACTGTGATTTGTTTTTTTTTACCTTGTGTTTTTACTTGTATTCTCCTTTTAACTGCATATTAAAGCTTAAAAAGAGACCACAGCTCTGTATCTTGTGAGGCAGGCATAAATTTTTTTCCCCACCCTCCCACTCGGTTACTGTTGTGTTCTTAAACACCACTGTCTTTCCAGTTGCCTGCCCCTTATGTTAATTTGGCCAAATATCTCATTTCCTCTCTGCTTTTACTGACTTGTGTGAGTAAGCGTAAAATTATCATTTTGTGATATCACTCCGCTTCAACTATTTAAATTTATTGGCCATCCTACTATATTCCATAGTACCAGAATACAAAAGTGGCCACCCCCTTTCAATCTATCTTGCTGTTTTAAAAATAGTGACTCTCCTCTAAAACTTAACTTTTATACAGGTAAAACTTAAGTTACCTACTTTCACATCTAACTCCTCTAGTGCACACTGCAGTGTTTAGAATAAGCCTTTTTTTTCATCTTACCTTTAAGCATCCCTGTCACTGGCACTTGCTCTAAAACCTGCTGGAAAGCACTAGGAAGCCTTAAACTGATACAAGAACTCAACTTTCCTTGTTAATAAGGATAAATTAATTGTAGGCTCTAAACAGTCTATAATTACAAAGTACCTTTCTAAGGTAAGGGAAAACAGCTCTTGTACTTTACAAAAAAAGCACCAAACCAGGCATGTCCAAGGGTCAGCTTCCGGTGATTTCTCCTGTCCACCTGGTAAATCTGGGCATACTGGGGTAATGTAGCAATTGCCTCATGTACACAGACAACCCTCTCCTCCTACCACCCAATACTACAACCTATGAGAGATGCACATACATAGCCAAACTAGAAGCAAAGCTCTCTCCACCCAAGATTGTGCTAGACAGTCAAGAGGAGAAGGTTAACAATACACTGCACCTCAAGCAACACAAAGCTCTTCAAAACCCACACCACCAACACCCTCACATAGCAACACTAAACCCTCATATGTGGAGGCCCTTAGCAGTAACCTGCCCAAGCAACAAGGACCATCCCAAGCTGAAAAGCAAACAAACACCAAACGCAACCAAAGTGTCATATAGCTCACAATACCAGCGTGCCACCCAACAACAGCCCCTAAGGCAAGACAACATACCTAACACTTTAGTCATAGATGACTCTATAGACAGGCACACTGATGTCCCACTATCCAGGCTGAACAAGGAGAAAATTACAGTCAGCTGCCTGTCGGGTGCCAGGATCCACCACATAATGCATGCACTCAAGTCACTCCACAACAAGTACAAATATGACTCTGTCATTGTCCATATTAGAGTGAATGACTTGAAATGTACCTCCCTGGACAACATGAAAAGAGACATGGAAGAGCTCTCAGATCATGTGGCCCAGGCAGGTATGACCCTAGCCCTGAGTAGCATACTGCCTTCACCCAGAATGATTCCATAGTATAAGGACAAAATGATTGACTTCAACAATTGGCTAATCTTCTGGTGTCATTCAAAGGGGATCCAGTATGTGTCTGCCTGGGACGACATGGTTGACAGACCATGATGCTTTGCCAGAGATGGTCTGCACCTGTCGCTCTTGGGATTACGGATACTGGCTAAGGCTCTTGCCACCCCTATAGTGCCTTTTTTAGACAAAGTTCAAAGGAGAAAACCACCTCTGTAACAGGTACAACAATGGAAAATCTGAAGGTAATTTTACTCGACGCTAGAAGTCTAAACCTCAAAATGCACTCTCTTGAGGCACTCCTAAAAATGGAGAACATCGATATCTGTGCAGTAACTGAGACCTGGTTCAAGGCTCCAGAGAGCACCCCTGCAATACCAGGCTACAACACTTACCACACTTTTCGGCCTCTAAACCAGAACCGAAACACTAAAGGTGGAGGAGTGTCCATATTCACCAAGGATATTCACACCACCAGGCTAGTTGCCCAACACAATGCATCTGTAATTCTCCAGGTGCAACTAACACTAGGTAAGACTGCAATCCAAATTGTAGCTTGCTAAAGATCCCCCACCATGCCCCAATATTCTCACTACACCTTTCTAAACATATTGGAAAATATTAAGATACAACCAAATACCCTAATATTGGGTCATTTCAGCTACCCTGCTATTAACTGGGAAAACTACTCATGTACCAACACCTTTGCCCAATGGTTCATGGAATTCAGAAATTCCAATGCCCTGGATCAGCTAATCCATAGTACCACCAGGGGCTCCAAAATCCTAGATCTGGTCATTACCAACATGGGAAATCGATGCTCCACACATATGGTCACCCCCTCGTTGGTCAGGTCTGACCATAAGCTAATCACCCTTGACATCCACCCCCCCTCCCCCCAGTAAGGAAACCTCTGTAAAAAAACTTCTCCAAAGCCAGCTTCATGCTACTCAAGTCAGAAGTGACAAACTTCATTACACCCATGCAGGCGGGAACTGAAAGTTCGACTGCTGAATCCTACACTAAGGCACTGTACGAGCACATCCACTCAAGCATGAATCGTGCCATCCCAAATAGAACCAAGATGCCCTCCTCCAAAAAAGGAAGCCAATCTGGTGGTTCCCTGCCATAAACAAATGTTACAACAAAAGGAAGAAACTGTTGCAGAAAAGAGGAAATCCCAGGATGCAAGAAACTCCCTTACCAGCCTCAGTAAGAAGCTGAGATCCCTCATAAAATCTTCCAAAGCCAGTTATGAAAATAAAATTCCCAAAGATTCCAAAGACAACCACAAGGCATTTTATAGCTATGTCAAGAATCTAAATGGCAATGCTCCGATCTGCTCTGAGCTACAACAGAATGGCATTAAATATACTGATCCCAAGGATATTGGCAATATCCTGGCAGATCGATTCAGTGCCAACTTCACCCCCCTCTCACTCCCTAAAGGGCCCATCTCAATACCAAAAGATTGACAAATTCCAGTAATAATGGCCACACAAGTAAAAAACGCACTCTCCAAAGCTAAGAATACAGCATCCATGGGACCAGACGACATCCCAGGCTGTGTACTTCATGAACTACAAAATGAAATGGCACCTCACCTAAGTGTCATGTTAAATCATAGCCTCACCTCAGGCTTCATGCCCACTGACTGGTGCACAGCTACAGTTATCCCACTCCACAAGGGGGGATCCACCTTGGATCCTGGGAACTACCGCCCCATCAGTCTGATGAGCCTGATCTGCAAGGCCATGGAACGTATTATAATGGAACTTATAAACAAAGACACTGGCAACCTTCAAACACTGGCCCCACCCAGTTTGGGTTCATGAAGGACCGATCTTGTCTCCTGAACCTGATTGACTTCTTTGAATCAGTCTCCAGAGCTGTTGATGAGGGTAAGACAGTCCACACAGCCTATCTGGACCTCCCTAAGGCCTTTGACACCATTCCCCACTCTGGAATCAAAGATAAACTAACTAAGCTGGGCATTAATCCCTACATCACTCAATGGGTTGCCAACTGGCTTACTGACAGAACTCACACTATAAAAGTAGCCGACTCCAAATCCAGTTCCAGACAAGTGACAAGTGGAGTACCTCAAGGTTCAGTCCTGGGACTACTCTTGTTTGGCATCTACTTCTCTGACTTACAGGCCAACACTAAGGGACTCTGGCTAACAAAGTTTGCGGATGACTGCAAACTGGGAGCAATTATTGAATCCCCAAATGATGTGGATATTCTACAAAAGGGCCTTACAGAAACAGATGTTTAGTGCCAGAGCCATGGGTTCAATGTCAATGCCAAGAAATGTATAGTTATCTCCTTTGGGAAAAAACATGTACCCATGAATTATCACATAGGTGGCTGTACACTAAACACCAGTGACAGCTAGTGACTTCAAATTAAAGGGGGTCTGCAGGAGACAGCTGAATGGGTGAGGCCAATTGGAAGGGGTGTGGTCAACTAGAAAGGGGTGGAGCTATGCTCAAAACCACAACAACAGGAACTTTAATTAAATACGTGCCAAACCGTCATTATGAGAGTTCAATGCATTGGCTACATGACAACTTACTTGACTAATATCTAGATGGAAACATAAAGGTTGTGAGACATGAAAAAATAAATTAGTTTTTAAATACATTACTGGAATGCCAGTCAAAAGCAGTTCTAATTATAATTTATATTCAGCTTTATAAAATTACCAAGTAACATGCTGAAAGTAGCAATCTCTGTGATACCCTCACTTGTAAAAATGTTTCTTATCCAAAAAAGACCTGCTGCCTGACAACAACTATTTACTTGTTTCATGGGGAAGACATGATCAAAGTACAAAATGAACAGCAAACAAGAAACAAGCTCAAGATAAATTGCTTAAAGGATCATTGCACAAGTTATGGGCCACACATGATAGATTGGCATTCTGTTTAGTTTACAGGTAAAGCCTGCAAAGATGACTGAAAGTCTCCAACAAATGTAATGAGCTTCTAAAAATACTGCAATCTTGTCCTTTATTACTAATACTGTCATATGCATTTCAATACCTAAGGATTATACGTTTTCTAGTTATGTAAATATTCTCTGCATGGCAACAACAAAAAGGCTTTCAATGTCGGTAATTCTTTAACAGTATGCTTATTAAAGCTTACTTGCATCTTACAATCTCTTACAAGCTTACCTGATGGTCATTAAAGCATTGCTACTTAAACAGAGAGCAACAGGGCACTGCAACAGCATGCGCTTTCTGAATAATAAGAATCATAAATTAACAGTATAAAAATATGACAGAAAACCAGAACATTCTGCAAAATCAAGGGCAGATGAAAAGCCACGGTCAGATTGGGGAATACTCTGCACACTTACACTGCATAACTGCTCCTTGCCTTGCTTGGACACATCCAGAGCCACTACTTTTCTGAGAGTTAAAAAAGTTCAGTTACAGGCTTGCTGTTCCTGAACTGTTTGAAAAATTTTCTTGTGAGGCATTTTGCTTAGGCTGAAGGGGAGGTCTCTCTGTTGATCCAGTGGCAGTGACTAACATTGAGGCTTCCCTGCCCCCATAGAGGTGGTTACTGACTTGAAACTGTAGTTTTATTTTCAGAGTTGCTAGAGAGAGCAGCATCGGGGCGCCAGTTAAACAAGGTTAAACAGTTATAATCTGAATTCTGAGACAATGTTACAATTGCATCATGTACACGGACAACCCTCTCCTCTCCCTCGTAACACTAACACTTGTGAGAGAGATGCTTATTTAGCCAGACTGAGGCTGAGCTCTCTCAAACTCAGGACTGACAAGACCAGGCAGGAGGAGAAGGCAACTACACACACCACAATACCAGTCTCATGCTGCTCCAGAAGTCTCAATCTCAAGATGCACTGCACGCAGCCTCAAGCTTCAGTATGAGGAGATCGATGTCTGTGCTGTGACAGAAACCTGGTTCAAGGCTCCTGAGAGCAGCACCCCAGCACTAGGTTTCTTTCATATCATATCACTTCCGGCCCCAAAAAATCAGGACAACACAAAGAAGGAGGGTGTCCATTCATAAAGGACAAACAACACACCTCAGGCTGGTGCATACGCACGCATCATCGGAGACCATCCAGGTGCTAATTAACCAGGCAAGACTGCTCTGCAGCATGCATGTTACAGGCCTCTCTCTCCTCTCAGGAACCTCTCATGGCCTTCCTGAAAAAACAATGGGGGATAAATGTATCTCCAAACACACCCATACCAAGGTGACTTCAACTACCCTAATATAGACTGGGAACACTACTACAAGCCCCAACACTCTAGCCCAAAGGTTCCTGGTTTCATAAACTCAAACCATGGGGAAAAAACTAGTCACCCCCCCCCAAGAGAGGAAAAAACATATTGATCTCATCATCAACATGGAATGGAAACACAATTCAACACACGAGTATACCCCTCACTGGTGAGATCAGATCATAACCATAAAAAGGAAACAACAATAAAGACAATCATAAGGCCTTCTTAGAAACCTAGGAGGGAAACTAGAAACTCAGCCCAGATATTCTCAAAAATGAAATGAAGATTACTGAACCTACACACATTGCACAACATACTGCTGACAGGTTCACAGGTTCAAACCCCAAAGGAGGAGAGATATCTATACCAGAGGATTAGCCCCTCAAACATCTCCAATGCCCAGGTGAGAACTGCTCTCCCAAAGCAAAAACACAGCATCAAAGGCAGTCCATTAAGCCTACCTTGACAGCTGTAAACCTACATCACAAGATGGGTTAAAACTGCTAAGTGACACAGACCACAGGGGGTCAGAGTTGCTGGAGCCATGTCAGACTCAAAGCCTGTCACAACACAGGAGGGTTATTATGACAAAGTTTGCAGACAGATGACAAACTGACCATCATAGTAAAAACATCTGACACAGATATCCTTCAAGAAGGGCCTCACAGAAACGGATAACTGGTGCCAGAGCATGGCCCTAAAGTTAAATGCCAAGAAATGTAGCTACCATATGTAGGTGGCAACACTGAAGCACAGAAGAAGTCATCAGGATCTGGGGACCCAGGTTGGTAGTTAAAAAAACCTACATTGCCCCCACCTACATGATCAGGAAGATTCACACTAGGATTCAAGGGAGGTTTCGTCCCCTGTACTCATCACTACCATTCACTCTATTGAGTGATGAATGTATCCCATCCGACACCTGATCTGACCACCTGCAGCAGCTGGAAAGGCCCCAAAAAGTTCCAAAAACTCAAAAAAGGGTCTCAAATATGTCTTATATGCTGCCTCTCTGAAAGAACCCAAGCCCAGCAGTCTCATACCGCATTGCTCAGAGGTGACCGCAGCTGACATATAAGGGCCATGTCAAACCCTGATTTGATTGATATACTTTCACCTCAAAAAAAAGATCCCTCAGAACCACAAGAGCGGGAGACTTAAACCTTGAACACGGTTATTAATAGAACGTGCTGGAGACAGATTCATCACCCAGAGACTCCCTATGCTGTGGAACAAAAGTCCTTGTTCAGGGAATCTGAGATTGAATGATGGGGGGGGGACGGATATATACCCCAGATTACTTCAGTGTCACTGCTTGACAGAGGCACAGCAAAATAATAGGAATAGTTTTATTCAAACTAAAAGGTAACTATGGGCTAGGCTTATAAATGCCCTTGGGCAGATAGCCTAGTATGAACCTATGAACCTATGAACAATGGGGAGTGGGGTGCAACAAGTATGTTACAATTTGAAATGTCTCTTGCTGACGGTGATGGCTCTGACACTCATACCTCTCAACCTCAGAGCAAAAAATCTGGACAAAGCCATACACAGAAGTGGGACACAGGCCCAAAAATAAGAACAATTTTTAAATATTGCTCTTATAAACTTAGAAAGATTATAGAATAGTAGTAGGTCTTGCATTAGTATGAATTTTCTGAAGGGTATAAAATCTAAAACTCAAATGTCTGCCATTATTTTCTAACTTCAATCTTTAATGATTTGCCACTAATTTACCAGAAAACCACAATTTTATGAAAAATGGACAAAAAATATATGGCAGGAATCTGGACATTCTGTGAAAATCTGTACAGTTGAGAGGTATGAGTTCAGACCCAATGGTTTATGTGACTTTACCAGCCAAAGCCTATATCTGGAAAAGGCTGTCTGCACTGGAATGCTTGGCCCCACTTTTATTTTCTACTGTAGAAGTAAGATTTACAGAGCAGCAGCAGCAGAGAATAAACACATTCTTGCATAGAGGTGTCATGATAAATAAAGAGAGTAAGCTATGTTAGTGTTATCATAAGAGAAAATAGGTAAGCAAGGTTAGCTTTGAGCTAGTGTTTCAGTAGAGAGGCTGTAAAAAGCTACTTCAAGACCCAGCAGTTCTTTTCTTTGTTGTGGTGTATCCACTTTAAGAGGGCATGAACTGTGATTAGCATAATGCCTAACACAGGGACTTCCAATTTCATGCCAAGACAGCCTTTAACCACTAATTGATATTTGATGTACTGACTTCTGTCTGGCTGTTGAAGCTGCACCAGTGGCTTCTGCCTTCTTTGGATTTTGGTCATATCACTGATGATTATTCCACTGAAGGAACTGTACTTTGTAAAACTCAGAATGTACTGTTTTTGTGGTTGCACTCCCCCTTGTTATATTTAGCCATGATGTTCCCACTTTATAGTTAGACATAAACACTAAAAAGCAAAAATTTCATAAAGCAAAATGTGCTCAATCAAACCTATGACAATCTGCAATGACATGATTACTGATTACATGACTGATTCCTTACCCCCTTTCATAGTGTAGTATTACCTCATCTTTATTTCCCACCTGCATGGAATGTATTATCATAACACCTATATGACATAAGGTCAAAGTGTTTAGTGTCTGCTATTGCTCTATAAATTCTATTTCTGCAACTTATGACATGACATTTGTGTTTATTGCTTGCATCTTTCTCACAATGACTATCCAGTATTGTTAATATTTGTATAATTCTATGTTTCGTATATTGTTGTCTGCTGTCATTTGCCATATGGCCCAACATTTGCTAAAAAGGGTCTTGCACCAGCTCGCTAACCTGGTTAACAAACAATAAATAAAAATATAAGAATGTATATATCTTTACCTGCATCTTTCTCTTCTTTCTCATATATATATGTATATATATATATATATATATATATATATATATATATATGTGTGTGTGTGTGTGTGTGTGTGTGTGTGTGTGTGTGTGTGTGTGTATAAATATATATATATATATATATATATATATATATATATATATATATATATATATATATATATATATATAAATAACAAATGAAACTCACTGCAACAATGAAAACTAAATAATCCACAACTCTGCAGCACTGTCACTCCGGACAACGAGGATACCAAAATTCGGCAAACATTTCACAATAATGGCAATAAAATACCAATACTTTTTTAAAACCCATCATGGTTGAGCACTTTCATCTAATAGCACAAAGACTTCATCAGAACCACACAATAATGACATGTATCCTTAATATAGGAAATTAAAAACAATTAAACAAATAGACAACCATGAATATAAAATGTCACATTCAATGTGATTACCGCCTACAAAACTCATGTGAAAATAAAATTGCTGTCAAAAAATCCATCACTTAATCATACACTCTCAATTTTAACACACTCAGTACTGAAGTGTTCTCATTTAAACCAGGGGGGTCCATAGAATTAAGGCAAAGTTGCCATAACAGTTCTTTTACTTCTAAAATTGTTTCTAAAGGGCCACCCCATGGAGAACTGAGCAGCTTTTCTCTTGCAGCAAACTTAAAAGAAACAAATTGTCTACAACTGAACATGTGTTTATACAACACATTATTATCATTACACTTTTTAATGTCGTTAAGGTGCTCATAAATTCTTCATTTAAACACACTCTCAGTTTGTCCAACATAAAATGAAGAACAAGTAAAACAGACTGCAATGGAAATGACTCTGCTAGAGTTGCAGTCACATCCATCTACTAACTTAATTTTACTACCTATAGATCCAACTGATATAACCTTTGACTCCAAAATGGAACTACACTGGTTATAGCAGCCACACTTCCTTATCCCATTATTTCTATGTGAAAACAATGGCTTAGATGGTGCCTCAAAATATTGTTTTAATTTTTTACCTTTCTTGAAAACAAAACTCCCTATCTGACTTAAAAATGTCACAAAACTTGGTGATCATTTGTATAACTTGGGCTATAGAAGAGTGGTATTCCAGTACTATACTTCTGGACCTATCGTTTGAGTCCTTTGCTGAATCAACTACAGCTGGGCAACCTAAACTAAGGTGAAAACAACTGCTTCTATTTTCACACACCTCATTCCTAATACTCAACACAAAATCAGGGTGATAACCTAACCTCTCTCAGAAAACATCTTAGCTAGGAAATCACATTCAAACCTAAACACCTGGTCATCTGAAATCATCCTGGATAATCGAACAAACTGACCTTTGACCAGGGACTTCTGATGCATAGGATGGGAACTACTGAAATGCAAATACGTGTTTGAAAACATAGATTTCCTGTAGATGTTAGAATGAAAAGTCCTATCAAGCCAATTTATACAAATGTCCAAATAATTGACTTTATTTAAAGACACTGTATAAGTGAATCTTAAAAAGGATGTGGAAGTATAACAGTAATGAACACTTGTAGTCGCTCAAAATATTCCAAATTAAAAAAAACATCATCCAAAACTGAGAGTAGTAAACCCAACACTTTTCAAACTCTGAACAAAACAAAATTTGTTGTTCCCACCATTACATAATAATAATACATCTGAACTTTGCCAAACAGGAATTACTGCATAGGTTTAGAATGGGCAGAGATATAATAAGGGTTTTGGTGAGCTTGTATGGCCCATAAATGGGAACATGGGGAATGTGTGGCTACCCTATACCTCTTTATGTATATCTCTCTCTCATTATACTTCCCACTGGGAATCTTTCAGGAACAGACTAGGAACACACTGGGTATCTCACAGGCTCTTGCTTCCAGGATACTGCAGCAGGTCCTTGATACACTTTTAGCAGGTAGATGAAGTTATCTTTTTCCCATTGTCACCACAGAACTGAGCCAGTACCATGCTCTCGGAGTGAATTCAAGTCTTAAAAACATTTTCTGTTGCTATAATCCAGTGGTACTGAGTGGCAAGCAGTACAACCTCACATGCAAAGTTCTATGACACTAGCACTAGGGTGACTGAAACTGCAGAATCATTTAACGACCTGGGTATATGGGTAGATCCCGCTATGAGTTTTTCTAATCATATCAACCAATTGGTTAATGATAATTATAGAACTATAGGTTGTATAAAAATTTTTGTAAAGTCTAGGAGATTAGAAATGATGAATTCATTCTTTGTTAGTTACATTAGACTCAAACTTGAGTATGGAATAACAATATGGAAACCTTATAAGAAAACAAGCTTGAGTAAACTGGAAAGAGTACAGCAGAAATGGGTCTATGCTGAAAGCAAGAAAGCTCTGAAGAGTGAATAGATATACATGGACACATAAAGAGCGGTGTATTAAAATATCAAAACACGTATTTAGCAAAAAGGAAACATTGAATATGTTTATTTAGCCAACAGTGTGATGTGGGTGTGCTTTAAATAACTAAAGAAAAGTAAAACAACACTGTGTTGAGGGGTATCATAGTTGCCCAAACACAATCTCAGTAACGCCTTATGTAGCCATGTGGAGATAAGGAAATATATCCTTTTCCCCACTGCAATCTCGTAGTTGGTATATTTAAGTGGGGGGGGGGGTGCAGGGGGGCTTGCCCCCCTGCAAAACTGTTTTATTTAATTTTCTTTAGTTAATTATAGCACATCTAGATCACGCTGTTGTCTAAATATACATGTTCAGTGTTTTCATTTTCGGTAAATATGTGTTTCACTATTTTCATACATCGCTCTTTATGTGTCGATGTATATGTATTCGTTGATGAGAGGTTTCGTGTTTATAATATAGACCCAGCAGAAATATAGCAAGGGCATCCATGAATGTGAAAATTTAAGTTATTCTGACAGACTACAGTGTCTCATATATATAAATATTTAAGAGGAGACCTTATTGAGATGTATAGAGTATTTAGAGACATCTACCACTGGGAATGCTTGGGGATATCAAAAAGTAGTAAAGACTCATCAGGCAACCTATGTAGAAGGATTCATAGGAAGGAGAAGTGTAATAACTAGTTCTCTGAGACAGTAGCTGATGCATGAACTAGACTACAAAGCTACATTAAAGCAAGTATTAGTTTAGATGTGTTTAAGAACTGTCTGGCCACTTATGGTAGCAACTGTTTTGGTAAACTGGCAGGCTAGAAGGGCATCATTACCCATGCTTGAAATATTTGTACGATTGTATATACAGTTTGCAGTATCTAAGGGTATATAAATCTGTATTCATATCTATAACAAATTCATTTTAATAGCAGAAGTATTCCATATTTTACCTTGAATTCTAAAACTGATAATACAACATCCAGTTCTCAAACCATACTGATATTCTCTAGGATGAAAAGTGATAGGAAATCCTCACCTCCAACTTACAGTTTTCTCAGTCTTCCTAACAGAGCTTCATTAGACTATTGGAGACTGACACCTTCATTACCCACCAAAATTTGACTGTGCTACTATATTCCTGTTGTTCCGCCTGAACTTATAATGTCAGATCTGCTATAGAACAGTATATCTAGCTCTTTAATCCAAACATAGAAGGAGACACCTGCTTGTGTCCTTGTAAAGGTTTCTGTCTACTGTTATACATTTCTCATTCAGTGGCCTATGTCAAAATTAATCTTTATGAGAATGACAGTAGTTCTTTCCTAGTGAATCACTGGATATTCATTAACAAAAAGTATGCTGTAAAGCTGACAGTGTAGTCACTTGAGAAGAAATCTTTCCTTTCCAGCATCTGAAGCACTGATGATTATGTTGTGTGTAGCACACAGAAATGAATACTTCAGAAAACAGCTCACATTCCTGAGAATGTCATTGGCACTGTCTTCCAGATTTCTGAAGGAAAATTTACATCACCCGACATGCTTGGTGATAAACTGTTGGCTTTGATCAGAATATCTAAAAACATGGCTTAGTCAACCAGATCCATTTTTTGTTTTGACTGTATTTAAAGAAATATTTAGTTGTATTTAAAAACTAGACGGGTTCAAAAAAGTTTTATTATAATCATGACTAAATATTTGATGAGGAAAGAATGTAGTTTTTTTATCACTGCTTCTTGTTGTTTTGTAAGAAAAAGTCAAGGCCCTGGGAAAAAAATCATAGCCTTTCAAGCTTCCAGAGAAAGTAAATCCAGTGGCTTCACTGCTTATGATACCCTGTGTTTTGGTCCTTTGTCACAGCATTGATCCTGCCTCTCCTTCCGGAGCCAGACTTCCCTCTTCTTCACATTGTATTGCTTGGATGCAGAACATGATGTAGTTTCGCCATTAGGAAGAAATTTCCCATGAATGTAATCATTTCCCTCTTGCCTCACTCTTCTATTCTTTCATTCTTCTCCCTTGATGTGTCTGGCAGTTAACACACTATATAGAGCCACCAGCATTTCCCCCTTCTTCTTTATTAACTGTCAGGGAACTTACCCCAGACATTGAACTTAACCGCATTCTTTATTTACATCATTAGTCGGTGAACTTCATCCTCCTCAATAACCTCACATTTGCTGCCCACTTTAATGTGGATTGCTACTCCACCTCACTTTTCCCTTCCGTGTCTTTCCTGATTACCCAATACCCCAGGCACATCCATGTTTCTTGTTATCTTGCCTACAGCTAATGTTACTGTGACACCAGCATGGTATACACTTCCCTTCTACATCACTGTATCTTTATCCCATACTTTCTTATCCAGACCATCGTGTTGTATATTAACACTGTCCTAACATGCTCTGAGTTACCCCTGCTTTTTCTCTGCAATACACTGCCAGACTTTATATAATACTGAATTTTTTCAGTTATAATTAGCCTGTAGTTTACTTAATTTATTCATATATTTTAGGCACTGTTCAGTGGGCTAGATTAAGCCTTATGGTAGACCAGTGCATACAAGCCTTGTAAGCAATGGACTGGCCACTCAAGTAATGAAACCAGTAATTATATGACTACTGGACACTTGTATCATGTAAACATGCAAAAAATGCACAAATTATTTACCCATTGACAACAGCAGGTTTTAGGAAAGCAACAGATAATTACACGTGGGCACAATCTCTTTGCCTTAAAAGCCCAGTCCAGGACACTCACAAATAGTTACTAGGCATGCAGGCTAGGAGACCATTAAGGAGCCTAGCCCACATTCCCAATTGCCTCAGAGCATTGCCTGGTTAACTGATTTGCTCAAAGTCACACAGTAGGCAGATGATGCTAGAGTGATTCAAATCTTGTGACTCTGGAACAAGAAACAGTTTATTAGTAACTTACCTGCATAGCTTTTGTCCTGTGTGCTAACAGCCAGACACCTCCACTGACCATACCAAACATGCAGTGAAGTCCTACAAGGCTCTGTCCTTGAGGAGTTGTTTTTGACATCTTCTTTAGGATGTCACTTCCATTCAAATGGAACTTTACACATTATCGGTGCAATAGAAATTAGGCCTCACCTTCAGTGCCAAAAAATGCAGCATTCTTGTATCTTGCACCTCCTGCTTCTTAACTTTATTTATTATTAATGGGTAATAGGTTACAGTTAACAAATAAAAAAAAAAAAACTTCAGCGTTGAATGCTTTTTTCAGTCAAAATAATAGACTTCTTCAGCTACCAGATCAAACCAATCAGAAAACAAATCATGTAAGCATGAAATAAGTATCATATTTATTAATATTCTGAGTTTAAATGTGAACTTGGTACCCTTTGTGTGCTATTTCTAGTTTAACCAGAGAAAAAAACGTTGGTAGCAAACAGCAAGTACGTTAGCAAAAGTACGTTTAATATAAAAGAACACAGAGAAAGTAAGCACTTTCGCGGACAACTCCCACTTCATCAGACTAACACAGGGCTGTTATACCCAGCTGATGTCCATTATCATTAGGGTCCCTGCAAAAATATTCCTGGGTATGACAGCCCTGTGTTTCTTATGCTTAGTCAAACACTCTGCTTGTGCAGTGCTGACGAGGTCATAACAAGGCCAAATTATGCATATCCAGAGCTAGTGGGGTTTGGCATTATTGGCCTAAAATTGTCCATTAAAATGACTAAATAAGTCATGTACATTCAGAATTGTCAATTAGCTGAAACACCTGATAAGGGTCATTTGCATATATCCCATGTGCCTCTGATACAAGAGGTTTGAGAGGTCACTCAGTGGAAGTTCTAGCTTTGCTGGAGTTTTCATTTTGTTTTTACTGATTGTTTTTTCAATGACCTCCTCACTTATTGTTTTAATTTGTTGTTTGGGATATTTTTGCAGTGACCCTAATGATAATGGACTTCAGCTGGGTAAAACAGCCCTGTGTTTCTTATTCTTAGTCAAACACTCTGCTTGTGCTGTGCTGATGAGGTCATAACAAGGCTGAAATATGTATATCCACAGCTAGTGGGGCTTGGATGTATTGGCCTGAAATTGTCCATTAAAACGATGAAACAAGTAATGGGTATTCAGAAATGCTACATGCAAAGAAAATACTGAATTAAGTAAAGATTCCTGGAAGGTTGTATAATAGATGAATCAACATGTAGACATGCATGTGATAAGACAGCAAGTGCTGTCTCTGGTCATTGATCTTAAGCAGCAAAATGGGCAAGTCAGAGTGAGTTCTGTTCATCTAATTAAGTAGTTAAAAACATGTGCCTTACTGTTGATTTCAGTAACTTATTAGAAAACTCATAAACAGAAATAACATTTGAAAATTCATAAATGTACAGTTCCATTTTCTGATTGTGAACAGTTTAACATTCACCAATTTGTGATTTTTATGCTTCTTAGCTACAAAGAGAAATTCTTCTTTAGAAAAAGTGAAGTTCTGAAGAAAATATCTTCTCATAGACAAGGAAAGGGTATCTTACATAAAAGTCCAACAGTGGATCAACCTGTGAAAATTAAAACTGCATATATTATGTGTATAATTTCACACAAATGTGTTCAGATTTCTAAATCTTTAGTTTGTGTGTGTGCGTTTGCATCAATATATGTATATGTATATATATCTATGTATATCTGTATTTTATATATATATATATATATATATATATATATATATATATATATATATATCTAAAAGAAAAGGTGAGTTTTTAATTTAAGTTTACGTTTATTGTTGAGACACATCAGGTACATATTGCTTTCACAGTTTTATTATTGCTATTTTTTACTTATAGTTCTTCATTAGAAAACTTACAATTTTCACTCTCAGTGTACCTTTCTTTATTTTGCCCTCTACAGCCTGAGTGTGTGCTTTCTAAGCAAGGGGCACTGACTATATTCCTTAGACATGAAGTGCAGGGGTGAAACTTGACAGGATATTGCAGCCCTACCATGCTATCATTCATTAAGAAGATATTACGACCTAAATGGCAGTGACACTGTATGATCATATATCCTGACCCTATGGAGGATCTCCCTGCAGCAGTCTCAGCATGAAGAATGTTCAAGTTAGTTTTCAAAGATTCATGCCACAGAGGCAGAATGTTGTTGGTAAAGTACTGCCTCTGTTTGAAGTCTGTTTTGACAGTGAAAGGAGATTAAGGGCATTGCAGTGGGAGTTCATTTGGTATGATAATGTACTTTTGAGTATCTTAGAGAGAAGGGAAAAAAGTAAAACAGTGTGGTATTAAGATGGTAGGAGTGAGTCCCCTTGCATGGGAAGGAGAAAAACTGTAAACATCTTACAGACATGAAGGAAAATATCACTGAAAGAAGCCAGGTTTATGATTTGTATAATGAGTTTAGTTTTGAAAGTATCACAGGTGTTTAGGAATTTTCGGTGCAAGGCCATCAGAGCCTTCTGAAACATAAAAGTAACATAAGAACACAGTTTTCTGTGCCAAACATTCACTTCTTCAGTGCTTATATTTATTGTAGAAAAGCCAAGGGTAGAGAGAATAGTCTTTAAACTAACACTTAACTTGTGTAAAGCTGTCAATAGAAACTAAGCCAGAGGGTGAAGCTGGGAGCATGAACTGCTTAAGAAACAACTTGGATATAAATTAAGGAAATGGAAACCAAATTTGTCTTCAAACAGTATTTTTAGGAGAGGTGGAGAATTGATTCTTCCTAGAAGGTTATTTAGTACTTGCCAAAATCATTTGGGTTATTTAGAAATCCAATTTGCTGAGATTTAAGATAAGTGATTCTTTGCTTCATGAGTATCCATATCTCTCTCTCTCTCTCTCTCTCTCTCTCTCATTTAATTTTGACTGTTACAAAAACAGTGCAACTGGAACAGGATTTTATATTCTGTATTTTTTATTTAACAAAATGCTCTTAGAAGACAATGTTGCAAAATGAGGAGTTCATTTCTTTATGCAGAAAAGTTCTGTTAAATATTTTTGTATAAAATGTTTCAGTGGTATATAGAACAGACTGCCAAGCTTTTCCAGGAGCAGCATTATCTCAGTGGTCAATGAAAAACTGATTCAAGAGAAAAAAAGATGAAGTCTAAGTTAGTTTGCAGTGGTTTTATTGAAAAACAGAGCTTTTTTTTCTTAGTAGATGATTGTTTATGTATGACTACTTTAATGTCAAAGTTTGTTTGGAACATTTAAAGAAAATTGCATTACATGAATATAGTGCTCTTAATAAACAAATTTAATTGTTAAGTAGATATAGTAATTAACAAGGCATTGGTAAGACTAGAAAACTCAAATGTAGTTCAGTTGACAACATGAGAAAGTGAACATAATATAAAGGTATTCCCATAAACATTAACACAAAAATTACACTGTCTAAAATGCTTGATGGCTTTTAAAAAGGTCAGTTATATTATGAAGATGTAGGGCATGTAGTCAGTACAGACAGGAAGAATTAGCTTTGGTAGAATTATGGGTAAGATGAGTTTTGTTTTATTAACAGTGGATGGATAGATTTTTTATAATAATCTGGCGGAAATATTAAAAGAAACATGAAGGCCTAGATTAACAAATAATCAAGACCAGATGGTTGGCCTATTTTTTTTTCCAAAATATTTTATTTGATTTTTACAAATCTTATTATATCTCAGATCATAAGTGCATTCTGTGGACTTTACTAAGACCATACTTATTTTTTTAGACAAAAACAATGTGAGAGAGAGAGAGAGAGAGATATTTCAGAGGCCTTCAGAGATGGGAGCCATGCTTAAAGCCTACTAATTACATTGGGTTTTTAAGGTAAGTGCACATGCTTTGTTACAGGCACTAATGGCATATAGAAATCCCACTAGAGACAATAAAGCTTCTAGCATTAGGAGAAGTATAATGCAAGTATTAGATAAAAGACATTAATATATACATATATAGCTGTAAGATATTATATGTTCATAGGAAATTACTAGGCATGTAGTTCAATAGAAGAATAAAGTACCTAACCAAAAGTCCCATTTGCCCCAAAGTGACTTACTCAAGGACACAGAATAGGCAAATGAAGGCTGAGAAAATTAAACTCTCTGCCACAGAAAATAATTCATTAACAGCTCATAGTTGTGACAACTGTAGGGTCAGCCTTGGGTAAACTGGCACCCTAAGTTACCAGGCTTCATGGCACTACCACCCCCATGCCAGCAACCCATTCTATGCTAACCACACAAAAGTTACTTTTCTCCCTGCTTTTTTCCAATAGTTTGTCTTACTATTTAGTTTTTACTGCATTTATTCATTAATTCATTCAACATGATCTAAGCAGGCTGCACTCTCATAGCTATGTTCCAGATGCTCTGAGTTACATTTTAGATTTTTTTTGTCATCCAGTGATTGCCTGAAAAAAAAAGAAAGAAATGTAGTTTTACTCTTCAACTTGTTCCCTGTGTCCTTTCATTACATCTTAACTAACCAGGACTAAATTATAATAC
Organism: Protopterus annectens; assembly: GCF_019279795.1. Lineage (NCBI taxonomy): Eukaryota > Metazoa > Chordata > Ceratodontiformes > Protopteridae > Protopterus > Protopterus annectens. The sequence continues at coordinate 114,508,665 of NC_056725.1, forward strand.
CTGCAGTGGAAATAATAGTATTAAGCTGGGGGTCTGGGGTCCACTAAGCCCCCAGAAACCATGATGTTTCTAGATGTTCTGAGATACATTTTAGAGTTTTGTTTTTTAAACAAACCTTTTCATCCAAAGATTGCCCAAACAAAAACAATGATCAAAGAAAGAAATTTGGAATGGTATTCATAATTGTTGCACAACTGTGTTAGAGGTATCTATGATGTTTGCGATTGAATGTAGCTAAGGCACATTTCATAGTGGGCATTTATGATGGTGCACAATGCCTGTGATTTAGTGTAAGTAAATTAAGTATAATGAGATGTACATGAGAAACTGTGTAAAGCCGCATATGCTATTGAAATGTTCTTGCTATTCATAATCCAATACTCTTGCCATATGCACATCCATTGGTAAAAGCATTGCTGCACCTCTGATATCTACTTTACAATCCAGGATCTTCCCCTCATTGATCCCTTCAGTAGTTTAACTGTGTATGCACAAGCACTTAAATGACTCCATTTCCCATCAGTCCCTTAAAGATCATGTGCAATATTTTTCTTCCCTTCCATACCATTCCATTGGCATTCCAAAAGCATGGTGGTGTCAGTCTGCTATTAAAGTCTACCATTTTATAGTTTTCATAATCACTTTTTTTTTATTTCAAAAAGTTTCTACATTCTGAGATGCCATCCATAGATTTCCCTGGACGTGTGTCATCACACTTGTCACTTTGATGACACAAATTTGGGCTGCTGTTGCACATCCTTCTTTCTACACTGCAGCAGTGAACAGAAAAAAAAAGTGATTTTTTAATAATATATTATTTTTTATTTTATTCCTTTGTTGTTAATCCTATTTTAAGTAACAATAGGGTAGATCTGCATCCAGAGGCAGTTAGCATTATAGGTAAGTAAATAAATTATGTCCATGTGCAGATGTAGGACTAATTACCGATGACACGTTTCAACGAAACTGAAACGGTTGAGCACACTTCCATGAAAGTGCTGCACTTTCACGAAAGTTAGCAAAAAAACCCCAAAACACAACATTTAAAAAAAAAGAAACAGTAAACATGTTCATGCAGGGGCTTGCAGCACCCATGCAGGGGGCAGTGCCCCCACCCCGTACTTTTACATTCTCACTCCAATATTGCACTACAGTGAGGAAAAGGGAATATTCCCTTATCCCCACTGTACCACAATCTCAGCAACAGCCATTCTGTCATGTTTTTTTTTTTTTTGAGCTCACTTTAGCAAAAGTGCATTTTCGGTGAAAACGCAATTTCACGAAAGTGTGCGCGCCCATTTTAGTTTCGGTGAAACAAGCTTTTGCTCAAAAGTCCTAGACCCCCATGCACATACCTCTGTACTGTGCTGATTTCTGCAAATACTCCAGTCTTGTCCATCACAAATTTGATTTTTCTGGTAAATCACTAAAGTTACAATCACTTAATTATGTCAGTTAGTACACATTCCATCTTTTTTCCTGAAAATTCACATGTAGGCAATACAAACTATTTTGGGTCACTGGTGGCCTCTGACTCAGACGCCGGGCACTTCTGACCCCCAGCATGGTACTATCAACTCAACAATGAAGTGTAATGTCCTTTGCACAAATGCCTGGTGAGTGGATCGTGTTGCTATAAACTGCAGTGCCTTATACCCTGATTTTTAAAGGAAAAAAACAAGAAAAATACAGTTTTAATGTGCACATCGGGAAACTCAAGGTAAGGTCTATACTAGAACTCAGATATAAAGCATTCTCATGAGTTGCAATTTTGCCAATGTGCACATGATCTGTGATATTTACATAGTTTAACTATGTATGCACACACTGTAAATAACATCATATCCACACCTCTCTGCTCAGTAGATTAACCATGCATGCACAAGCACTTCCATGAAACCAAAATGAATAATTTCCCCCCAGTGATTCCTTCAGTAGTTTGTCCATGCATATGCAAGCACTTCAATGACACCAAAATTCATACCCCCCAACGAACCCTACAAAAACAGTGATCGTCTACCACAAGCACTTCAATGACACCAGAATGAATTATGTCCCTAACAAACCATTCAGTAGTTTGACCATGTATGCATAAGCACTAAATAACACCAAATAAAACATTTTCCTCTGTGACCCCTTCAGTAGTTTGAACATTTATGCACAAGCACTAAATGTCTGCAATATAACTTATTCCCCTCATCTTTTCTCATTTTGAGCTGCCTCATATTGTTTCAAAGTCTGCAATTTTCTAATTCCACTTGTCCAAAGTGCTGTTAAAATATATAGTCATGTAAGTTAACAGTCCTTTACGCATAATGCATGCAAGTAAGACCATTTATGTTTATCTCCATGAACTGGAGTAATATGCCAATGTCTAAGGTGCCTTGCCCACATAATACATCACCTCCTAATGTTTATCCTCAAATATTTTATGCTCTGAGATGCATTGGAGAGTTTTCTTAAACAAACCTTTTCATTAAATGATTGCCTGAACAAAAAATTTAATTATGGAAAGAAATCCCTCTTCAACTTTGCTTTTATTTTATCCTTTCAACACAGCTTAACTGACCAAGAGTATCAGTAATAATTAAAGTAAGCTGGGGGTTGGGTTCTTCTACACACCCAAGAGTTGTAAGTTTATAAATTTTCTGCAGTGCAGCTTAGAATTTTTTTCACAACATTTTTACACAACGATGACCAGAACAAAATCATGAGTATGAAAAATAAATGAAATCTTACTTTTTTATTTCAAGGAAAAAAATCAGTTATATCCAAGTTTTAATGCTCATAGCTGACCAAACACCAACCCACAACAAAATGAGAAGACAAATGCTTGTAAGGATACATATAACATATCTGGGAATAGTGCCTGCCCCCCCACCACCACCACCCACCACAGAATAATTCTTCCCTTTCTGTGTATCCCCAATATGGTGTTAAATTTGCTAAAATCAAGACAAATGCCTACAACCATATTTTAAGCTGCTCTTGCTACTGTCAAATTTATGCCTCTTCATCTCCTACCCCAAAATACAACCATCTTCTCTGTTCCCTTTTGATATCAGACTGGGACAAAACTAAAAAATGAAATAGAACTTAACGTATTTCCAGGGATACTACAATGCTCTCACACAATTTATAATGACCCTCTGTTCACTCCTCTGAAGTTTATGAAGAAAGTTAAAAAGATAATGACCACACTTTCCCTAGTCAAACACAAACATAGTGATCTCTGAGAGTTGGGAGGAATGTTAAAGAAACAATAATATTATCCCCAACCCCTCACAAATAGAGAGATCTTCTGTGTGTACCTATGAGAGCTGGTTTTATAGTAAAGGTGATTACTAAGTCCATTTCAAAATCCACTTATACAGCATTGGTGTTTTTCAGAGATGACATACTGAGCAAGTGACAACAGTGTCAGTTAATTTCATCCAGACAATCCCTGTCAAGCAGTTATAACCCCTACTATGTGCAATTCAGATGTCTGCTAAAACAGGAAGACTGTATAATATATTTCACCTTTGTTCCAAACAGTTCCCAGACATTCAAATATTGCATGTTACTTCACATAATCAAATAATAAGCAAATAGCAGCAGATATTTTTCTCATTAAGTCGACCATCTTACTTCTCATAAATACACACTTGTCCTACTAAGTCAGATACTATTTGAACTGAGCAAATGACAATAGGGTTACTTTCATCCAGCCAATCCAACCCACACTCAGCAGTTTATAGCCACAACACCTGATGGTTATGTAATATTATTTTGCCTGCATTCTTACCTCTCATCTATCCAGATTTTCACAGAATATCCAGCTTCTTGCCTCATATTTTTAGTCTGTTTCTCATAACGTGTGGTTTTCTGGAAAATCACTGAGTAATGAACTCACTAAATCATGATATAGATTGGAGTTTCAGACTTTATATCTTATCAGAAAATACATGCTAACACAAATGCTGGTATTCTTGCAACTGTCTAAGTTTATAAGAGCAATATTTAAAATAAATCCCTATTTTTGGGACATTGCTTTGCCCATTATTTTAGGCTTTTTCTAGATTTCTTGCCAAAAGGCTGAGAGGCATGCCTCCACATTCTACCAAAACAATTTGCCACACTTTAAAGTATTCCAATCTAAGTTGATACACACAAATCACAAAGCCAGAGGAATATTGTAAAAATATCTGGTTAACTACTGTCAGTATCATTGTGCTTTAACAGCACTTCTCTCACCACATCATTCCTTCCATCTCCACTTTCCACACAAACTAAGCATTGCTCAACATATCTGGTTGATCAGCATGCCAGCATTATTATAACATTTATAACAGTTCTTTTACTAGGATCCAGTACCACATCATTTTCTGTTTAAGAATGTTACTAAAGTGCCTCTGTACCTCAATGTTCCAAGAGTACAACTTGCAGTCTGGAAGAAATGAAAAAACAAACAAAAAAAGAGCAAACTCATTCAGGTGCCTTTGTGCCTGCATTTGAACATTGTAAGGTCTGTAATCCCATGATCTAGCCATGTTTAAGGTAACATGAAACATTTTACTAGAACACCGCCCCCCACCCCCACCCAGAGTGCACATTTTTCTTTTTCGCCTTGTAGGGGTGATTTATTTATTTATTTTTTAAAGTAAAGAAACATTGCTCTAAATAATAAATAAATAGGGAAAGAGCATCCCTGCAAACATGGCAGCAAAATACCCTATGAGTTTGCCTAGTTCGCCTATGTGCAAGGCTGGTTCTGGTCCTGGACAACTGCCAATCTTATTATGCATTTTCCATAAGAAAAGAGACATAAAGGGATGTGAAATAATCTTTTAAGTGTTCCAGGGGATCTCATAGTTCCAAGGAACATCATGTTTGACAGAAAGAAAAATTTAAAACAGTATAAACATACACGACAGAAGTCTTTAGGGATATACAAGGAACGATTTCTTTCATATCAAATGTGTAGTATGTCTGAAGCAAGCTTATTGAAGAAGTAAGACATCAAAAAACAGTGATGGTCTAGCTTTATGGTACAGAGGGAAGAACCCCAAGCTATAACCCAGGTTAAATCATTGGTCCATGCACTGGAGGATCTGGTACAGGAGCAAAAAGAATTGTGAGGCTGTGTGTGTTCAACTCTCATGGGGGAGTAGTAAAGCTTGCATATCCAAGGTGCACAGTCTGTGCTGGTCTCCCCACTGAATACCAAAGAACAGGTATTGGTACTTATGGCAAGGTTAGGGGGCAGAGCATTTGAGGGTTGTGTCACTCACAAAAGTAGGTGACAACTATGACATGATGCTGTGCTGCCAGCTTCCTTGATATCTATAGGCAGATATGGGGAAACATGGAACTATTGAGCAAAAAACCCAATTCCTGTGTGGTATGATGGCACCATTTCCAACTTTTTTTAATATGTTAATCCTTTGTTTACAGGGTTAGCCCCACCAGGCTAATAGCCTATTTGGGGGAAACCTGAGGTGGTATTTATATTACCTGATACATAAACATTCTTAGCCATTACATCTAGGGGAAAATGAGCCATACAGCATTCATTACTGTTGGGAAGATAGGTCAACATAGTGACCAAGGAAAGGCTTGATGGTTGGAGGGGCAATGGAAGGGGAGAGAAAAAAGCAAATACATGATGAAATTCAAAACTAAGTAGAATAAACATTAAAAAAAGTCATTCATGTGGTGAGAAGTTAATCTGCCTCTTAAGTAGGACCTGCATCTTATAAAAAAGTGTCAATTTCTAAGCTGGAACTGATTTTTGTCACGATGGTTATAAAACATGTGGTGTAAATCAGGTTTATATCATGCATCTTTCCTTGTTGGTTTAATATATAGAATTTTTTTTTGGAGACAGTAAGTTATAATAAATATCACCACTCCCCTCCTACTGCCTGCTTACAATGTGATTTTCCTCTACTAAGCACCAGCACTGACAACCATCCAACTAACTCAACTAAATAAACAAGCAGTGCTACAAGGAGGACACAAAATTTGCAGTCAACCTCCCTCATGTATCCCATTACTGTTTGGCCCTCAGGCACCTGCAGTGCCTGGAGCTAACTCACCAAGTTGCATACCCCAACTCTCTGCTAGCCATAATCTAATAAATGAGCCAATGAGTGTTCATCTCTAGCCAACCTTGTACAGCCATACAACCACCCAGATGTTTGTGCTCCTCTGACAAAGACCTCCTACATATATCAAAACCTAATAACTCTGCCAGCTGTTCTCTCTACTCCCATCAAGTGTCAAAAAGCTGGAATTCCATCCCAAAATAGTACAATAGGACTACTCAAACTGTAGCTAAAGTCTAGCTCCTGGTTGTGCACTTGCACTGCACTAGATTAACACGTTACTCCTGTTCAAACTCATCACTACTCAACTTCCTGCACACCCTCAGTTACTTGTACTTTACCCCCCCCCCTTTTGTTAGAATCATTCACCCTCATCTAACCTTGTTTTCTGTTTCTTAATTCTAGCACTCTCTCACTACTATACCTCTTGAGAGATTATTTATTATATATTCATTTTGCATTTGTTAACCGGGTTGGTCCAGCTGAATTAGTAAAAACCCATTTTCTGTGGAGACCTGAAGAGAAAAGCTCCAATAACTTCTAAAGCAAAAAAAAAAAAAAGAAACATTGTACATAAGATAAAATAGAGTACAAACTAAAACGCCGGTATACAGAACAAATTATAGTTGTCACATAAGAAAGTGTGAGTACTAAAAATATAAACATACAAACAGTTTAGCCACAGTGCTGAAAAGCTAACATGTTCTAATATTTACAAGAATTAGAAGTAATGCCAAGACACTTCCTAAGCAGAGGTTGTAGAATGCGAATAGACAGAGATTTCTCTTTATATTGCTTTCTGTTGAAAACAACAAAATGTCTGTCTGCATACCTTATCAGATTTGAAATTTAGTTCTCTCTTTTGAAACACGATTTGAAGACTGTTGTATATTCTTGTCTTTCATATGTTAGTGACGTCTATTAAAGTTGTTGTACATTGGAGCCTTTCTCCCCAGGGCTCCACTGAAAATGGGTCCTGTGTCCAGTTGCACTTTCTCAGTAAACAAAAACAATAAATAAATAAATACATACAGAACTTGCAACATTGTTTAGCACATGTATGTATTAAACTTAATATTGTTTTAACTTCTGCTGTGGTATAAGAAAGGCTAAGGTTAATTCTGCCATACACATTGTTAATATAGTACTATTTTCAGTGCTATCACCATAGATAATGCAGAGAAGTTAGTACCAATATGTTATGGCATGTGTCTTTCTTGTTCATTTTTCATTATTGCACAGTACGATTATATTAACATTTTTTTTGCAATCTTTGCTCTCCATTCAATTTTCTCAAAGTTGAAGAGCATGCCTTTTGGTCTCTTTCTCTCAACAACACATGTTAAGCTTCTTAGCACGTGTGGGCATTTATAGCATTATCTGCATTCCTACAGATATGTTGTTTTCCTTTAATCATCTAAGAGTGTTATATAGTTCATATTCTGTAGGAAGTGCCACTTGACCTCAGCTCACAATGGGCTAACGTCCATGTCTTCATTAAGATACATAAAAGATCAGTTTACATTGGAAGCAGGAAGACTGAAGACTTTGAACAAATTGTTACATTCAGATGTACAACATTTGGGGTGTTAGCGTGAAACACAGGCACTTTTGGAATTATGGTTCAAGCTATAGCTCTCAACCTTTTATCTACAGAATCAGAGACAAAGCCAAAAATAATCAGGGGCAGATGTTCCAAATTAGGGATGCTTTTTATATATTGATACTACTGAGTTAAAAGCCTGGCAGAATATGAGGACTTAGATTGCTATGCATTTTCTGAGATAAAAAGGAAACTGCTTCTGTAATGATTATCATTATTTGCCGTCTGTAATTTATCATGTTTTTGCAAAGAATCAGAAATTTCAGGATGAACAAAACAAGATTTTGAGTTAAAGTCATGGATGTCCCTAAAACTCATTTACACTTAAGAGGTATGATTCAAGTTGTATAACTCTTATCACTTATAGTGACAGATAATGATACATACAGGTACTGACAAAGAAAATGGTTCTAGCTTTCTCTTCCATATATATTATATCATATGTCCTTGGTTTTACACATAGTGCACTTCATCAAATGCCAAATGCTTCAGCTTCAGTTATCCACTACAAAGTAACAAACACTTCTTTGCTGACTATACAACACATTGCTGCAATAAGGTGCACAGCACTGATTTAGCAAAATAATTCCCGTCCGTGTTTACTATTACTATATGAATACCTCCAGCTGCTTCACTGTATCACTTAATATTTGATACACAGTAAAACAACTGCTTGTAAAATCCACATTTCATATATTTGGATGTTATGAGAAAACAGTATGGCTGTTCACTGTTCTGTGGGGTTAACATTGATGAAATATGGACACAAATACTGTATTTGCATATTCATTTGCTTGCCCTTGCAAGCCATTTTAAGCCTAGCCAATTATTCCTTCTGAGACTCAAACCCTGCACCTTGTGTTTATAAGGCAAACACCTTAACCATTAGGCCACCCTCCCAACCAAGAGGTCTCCCTACAATGTACAAAATTATCGCTAAATTTTGGTTCTGCTTGAAACTATAGCAGATCTGATTGTTCACTAAGCACATAATACGTCCACAGTATGTATACCACATTCTTTTGTTATACAGTCTAATTGCTAGTATACTTTTCTGATGAACCAAATGTGCTTTGGATGACTTTCATTACAAAGTATCATGGAATGTGTTTTTTTTTCTTTCTTTTTCTATATAACGAATTGTTTATTTTAGAGTCTATTTTTTTGCATTTTTCACAAACAATATATTCACATTTAGTTTGAAGGCAGATTAAGGATCATAAAAAACTAGGTAATGTTAGTGATTTGTTGTCCAAGTAGCTAAGGTAAAAAAATTTCCCATTCCTCAACCCATAGCAACGTTGAAGTTAAAATGATAAAACTTGGTGATGAGGGGGGTCTCCTGGATGAGGAATGTTGAGAGCTTACCTGTAGGATATAGCGTTTTTGGTCTTTTTTTTTTTTCATTTGACATCGTCCCCTGGTCAGTGCTCTGGATGTAGACTAATCAGATATTAATAAGCAGTTTATCAGTTAACAGCAATATGTTGTGTATAAATTGTAAATCATAAAGAGGGAAGTAATGTGTGCTTGAAGTCTTTAAATCTGAAAGCCTGATCAAATGATCTAGCAAGCAGTTTGACAATGTCTTGATATAAAATTGTAAAATAAAACATGTGTCACATATAATGTTATGGAGTTCCTCTTGGCAGAATAATCCAACATGCTGTATTGTTTGTTAAGAAGAAATTAAACACATTAATGAGAAAGCTGAACAGTTTGTCTATAATAAATACTTATGCAGTAACATAAATTGAGACATTGTATGAAGATAAGTAGTTTTTATTCATCCTCTATCCAAAATTAATAATTTGTTTTCATAATGAGGAGAAATATATGCTTTGCATCTTAAGCAGAAGATGTTCTTCCTTAGGCTTGTAACAGCTGTTTCACATACGGAAAGCCTTAGACTGTGAAAACATACAACTTTGGCGACTTGTTTTGGTTGTGATAGTATTAAACCGAGGTACTTCATATATCAATAGACTTACATTCATAGTAAGAAGTATGCAAAGCTTTTATTTTATACATATTACTTTAGAATGGCATCATATGCTATGGCGGTGGACTGATTTGCCCCACACTGAAAGATCATTTATGTGAAACTCACTGAAGATTCCTTAAATGCTAACATGGTTTTCAGGTTTTTGAATATAAAACTAGATTTCTGCTTGCTCTGATAGATAAACACATTGAGATGTACATTACTCTGACAGGCACTTGAATTCTAGGTTTTCTAAACCATGTATTGAAGTATTCAAATGTAGTGAAGAAGATGGCTAAAAATCACATCACAGATCAAGTTAAAGAGTTAAAATGAAAACCATGACAAATCTTTAAAGTGAAATGATTTATTAAAGAACTAACATTTTGAGCTAGTGCCCTTCACCAAAGTTATAAAAACAAATGCATTATACTATGATTATATGGCACACTAGGGAAATCTGATTAAACAGAACCACATGACTCAACTAAACATCAATTCCTGTTTTTCAAATATGGTTCAAAATTTAGAGCATTACTCATGCAACTGTCCATGTGCAAACTATTTACTACACCATAACATGTTTTCAGACTTTATAATAAAATATCCACATTTGATGGCTGCATTTTTAAACATTAAACCGCAGAAGATGTTTCTGAACTTTTACTTTTAGCGTGACTTTCCAGTGCTTTGTTTTCATTAAGTCATGCCTGATGTCTATTCCGCAGTTTAATTTCCTTATTATCTGTTCCAGTGTCCTTTGTTATCACCACACTACTATATACCCCCACCCCAGTACTATATTTAATAAAATAACTGTTGGCATATTTGTACTGGTATCAAGATGTTCAAAGGCCATAATATTACATGTATATTTCACAGTTGAAAAAACAGACAATGTGCCCATATTATGCACGCCACATTTTCTGTGCTTTTAAAGTGTAATCATTTATATAGCCTCTGGGAAAGGCACTGGAAAAGAGTGCAGCTGCTTCAGTAGTACAACTGAAAACATTGCAGGAATGAAACACCAAAGAGTTTGAGTTCAAGTACTCAATGGCATGCTTGATTCTTTTTCAGCTATATTTGCAAGTGTTTCTTGCTATGTATGCATACTCCTTTGTGTTTGTAATACATCAGTGTCTGACCTTGTTCTGTCTCATTAGGCTCCATCATTATTTTACTATCATTTTAAGGAGGCAGGGATATGCCTGGATTGACATGTACATCTCCATCTGTGGTGAGGAAATACATACCCGCCCCTTCCCTTCCACTTGTAGTCAGTCATTGTGTGGTAACAGCCTTACCCACCCCCCTGGAAGGACAGCAGACTATAAGGTGACTACATTTTCCATATGTTATCTCCCATCCCAGATCTCCTGTCTTCACCCATGTTGCCACCAGCATAATTGAACTATTTCCCCACTATCAAAAGTTTAGATTAAAATTATTGTTTAATGACTGGGAGTTATTATCTAATCAGAGATACATTTTTTTTATTAACGTAGTATTAAATAGTGTACGTTGCCTTTTTTGCAGGAGGAAACTGAAATATGAATCTCAATGAATGGGAATTAACTCCTCACTATATATGCTACCACATTATTTTGTTTCTTGTCCTTTTGATTTTCAAAGCTGCAACCTCCCCCCACATGAAACACAGAGGATATATCATATCTGTTTATTGGATTCTGGACTAACAGTAGGCCTTTTTCAGGAGATAATCAACTTTAACTCCTGATGAAGAGTTCCTATGAACTGAAAAACTTGAGTAACTATAAAGGTTGTGTTGATTCAATAAAAGGTGCCATATCACCTCTGTGTTCCAGTTTTCCTAACATGGAATACTATGGAATAATACTCTACATCTGCTGGAAACATGTTTTGCTCAGATTTGAGTATTGTATATACCAGGCTAATTATACCCATGTAGTGTTTGTTGTTTTAATCAGATTATCTATTTAATTTCTTGTTCATATATTTAGTTACTTATTTATTAACTCATTTTAGTAGCTGGCTTGTTTAAACCAGACTTATGGCTTAATTTTATAGGAGGATCAAGGCAGCAATTATACTAAGAGGAGTAAATTTGATTTGACCAAGACACTGGAGAAATTACCCTATTGTTATCTAGGTGGTGTTTCCTTACCTGCTTAGAGGTGTAGTTATGGAGGGTGATAGTGTTTTTTGTATGGAAGAAACTGCATCTTATTCTACAGACTTTGAACTAAACTTTGCTTTCCAGCCCTCAAAGGCCAACTTAAAATGTCCTACTATGCTTTGTCACATTACTGAATAGATTTTGGAGGACCTGTCTGTGGTACGTGTATTGTGGCAGGCTGAAACGTATGCTGGTTCCTCTGTACCTGTATGCACTGTTCCTGGTTCTGCCACAACCCTTGACAGAAGTTTCTTGAGGAATCAGCAGCTTTTTTGTATGACTGATGCATCTGCTGTCCCTACAGGACCCGTTGCCTTGTCTCTGAATGTTGCTGTGACTGCTGAGAGATGTTTGTTAAATTGTTGTGGAATCAGCTGTAATGATATAATCATGATGGTTTTTGAAAAATGGAGTGTGGTAGATTGGAAGGTTTGGGCTACTGGCTCTGCTTAAGGGAACCTGCTCTTCTCTCTGGATTGAGGAAATTATTTTTATCTGTGGTTGCCGATACTACTGATAGATATGTTGTTTGCATTAAGTCTTTGTCTGCTCAGTACAAAAATGTGGCAAATTTGTTATTCTAGTGCTCATGATGGTCTTATTTTAGCAGCTTAATTTTATGGTGACACTTCCCTCCTACATTCCATAGACATGCAGTAGATGGACTGGATCCTCAGAGATGGCCATAGTGTATATGTGTACATGTCTGTGTGTGTGTGTGTGTGTGTGTGTGTGTGTGTGCGTGTGTGTGTGTGTGTGTGTGTGTGTGTGTGTGTGTGTGTGTGTGTGTGCGTGTGTGTGAGTGCGTGTGTGTGAGCGTGTGTGTGTGCGTGTGTGTGTGTGTGTGTGTGTGTGTGTGTGTGTGTGTGTGTGTGTGTGTGTGTGTGTGTGTGTGTGTGTGTGTGTGTGTGTGTGTGTCTCTGCTATTTAAGCATAGCGCAGCGGCACAAAATGGGATTGGTGTAAAATAAAAAAAAATGGTGAAAACTCAATTTTAAGGAAAATCTGCATTTTGCTATTATAGTGTATGGCATGCAGAATGAAAACAACGCCAAGGAATAGTGGTTGTCAACAAGGGGAAAGGCTCTGTGTAAGTGCAGTAACTATGGACTAAGGCAGTGGGGTATGCAAATGAGGGAAAATTTACTGAATCACAGAAATCTTCTAAGTCCCAAACTGCACCTAACCATTTAGGTGCTCTAGCATGATCTTGTAACTAGGAGGAGCAACAGATATGAAAATGGGGTATGTAAGGCATGTTGTAAGCACATTTGAGTCCTAAGATGCAGAGATAAGCTTAGCTAAGCACAGCTAAGCAAGGGGGTGCATCGGGGGCTGTATTGTCTTATTCCATGAACTGAGGAGCATGTTTGTGCCCAGGGGAGGGGCATTTCTTACTGTTTACATTACCTAAACAGGTTTGTGTGGTGCTCACCCGGTCTAAAACAATCAAAAAAAAACTGAAGTGGCAGGACTATTTACATTTGGGCACTGGAATTGCTTGGCATGCCTCGGAGCTTAAAAAGGGAGGAAATGGGAAGGAGAAAAAGGAAAAAAAAAGGAAAAATAGCAGAATTAAAGTAATCAAGTACAAATAACATAGCTAGCAGGTGGAATGCATTATAGTCAGCCAATCATACAGGCAGCATCTGCAGCACAACAGTCTAAAGTATGGAAACACCTTGCAGTCTGTTTTTTCCCACAAACTCTGCACCATTGGTGTACACATGTGGGGGAATTTTAATTGGAAAAATATTAGGGGCTGCCATTGCTTTGATCCATCAGTATGTGCTAGAGGCTGAAGACGGAGAGGAGGATAATGCTGTCAACTGCCACAGACTGAGGAGGAGGAGAAGAACATTCAGACCCAGGATAACTTACCAGGGGCTACATGATCTGGAGATAATAGAGTGCTACAGGGTGGACAGAGACATACTTCAGCAAATTACTGAGCTGTGTCAGCCTCAACTCAGAGCTAGAACCAACAGAGGGAAAGCCATCCCAGTGGATAACAAGGTATGTGTAGCCTTAAGAATTCTAGCTACAGGTACTTTCCAAAGATCTACTGGGGACATCATGGGGGTCTCACAGGCATCTGCATGCAGAGTACTCGACCAGTTCCTGGAAACCATGCTACCACATGCCGGTGAGCACATTTAATTCCCTAACATCTGTGAGAAGAGGACCAGCAATATGCGTCTCTTCCACCATGTACTAGAATACCCTGATAGACTGCACGCACATCCACATCAAAGCACCACCTGGTGAATAGGGTAGGGTCCACATAAACCACAAGGAATTCCCCTCCATCAACTGCCAGGTCATGTGCCCAGGGCATTATCATGAATGTGTGTGCTGGCAACCCTGGAAGCTATCATGACTCCCACATCTGGCATTCATCACAGCTGTACCAGGCATTTGCCAGTGTGGTCATCCCGTATGGCCATCTGGTGGGGGATGCTGGCTATGCATTGGAGGTGTGGATGATGACGCCAATCAGAAATGCATACACACCCACACAAGAATGCCATAATGAGGAACACGCACAAACCAGGATCATTATAGAGCATGTGTTTGGGAAGCTCAAGTCACGGTTCTGCTGTGTTGACATATCTGATGGAGCCTTGCAGTACTCTCCAGCCACATGTGCACACATGTTCATAGTATATGCCATGCTACACAATATGATCCTGTGGCACAGAGGCACTCACAGGAGGAGGCTCTTAAGCCTGCTCCTGTAGGCAGATGGATGCCCAGTATGCTCAGGCCTTGGCAAAAAGCCAGCACATAGCACACATACACTGACACTGTAGGGACCCTAGCGACTGACACCTCTCTCTGACTCACACACACACTAAAATGGATGACACACACATCACATTACCTGTAACTAACCATGTATGGGCAGTGTACTGTGTGCATCCAACATAGGCGGCCCTCAAACACCGTCCTCACAACTGCCACAAGCACAAGGTAAGTCAGTCTTCTTAACAATAAATGAATGGACTAGTATGTTCTGCTAGCATATCTATGATAATGCCGCATGAATGTAAGGGAATGGGGTGGCCTACTGAGATAGTACCACACAACTGACAGCTATGTGGACACCAGGAAATGTCTGGCCAAAACTGGCCTCCACACACCATACAGTAGTAACAAAGGTGGCATTTCCCACTGCAGTATATGTGTAGGGACAACTAACTGGGGGGGGGATCATAGGTCACAGGCATGGATGTCAGGGTGGGGGTCCCATAACCACCCCTCACACCCACACAGCAAGTCAGTTGTAGAAAACCACAGATAAATGTCTAGTAAAGGCACACAAATGGTGGCAATGTGAATTAACCCCCTACAGACTCATGCAGTGATAGCACAGCAGGACCTGTAGTTGTAGTAAGGCTATGAAGGTTAAGAAGTATGAAACTCAAATGTATGCCAGTACAATCTGACCTGGGCTCTGTACTGATATGCCTCTAGCACCCAAGACAGGACACAATAGTATGGTAAACGGAACCAAAATGTAAAGCAAATATCAGCACAGTCTGTGCAAATGTGTACAGTTGACAAGTGTGCCCCCCATATACCCACACAAATGCAGTAACATGTATGTTTGCAGGGAAATAGCAGCATAGCACACATTGGCAGGGCTGTACCAATACACATGAAAACATGTTGCCTGTCCACAATATGCAGAGGTCAATGAACTATGTTTTATGTATGGTTAATACTGTCTGGATCTGGCCAGCACATTCTCCTGGCAGTCGCCTTGTAGTGCCCTAGTACAGTGCTGCCTTTGACAGAGCCATGTGCAGATAACTGCAGTGCCAACTGTTATGCATGTCAGTGATACCCACTGCTCTGCCACTGGCATACCTGGAAGTCACAGTGCTATGTGGAATATGCTACACATATTAGTGACATCTTGAAGGATGTGTAGCAGAGGTGCCAAGGCTTTTGTGAATATAAGTGCTTTGTGGTATTGTTGCCAGTGGTCATTCTCAATAATCCTTTTTCTTATGTTTTCTTTTACATATAATGGACATGCCTGCACAGTTGAATGCACTATGTACCCACACCTATAACTCTCAACATCTGACAGCAAGATGTCTGGACAAGGGCAGAAATAAAAGTTGGACAAAGGCACAATGATAGGCATGTGTTGTAAATATCACCCCTACATACTGAGAAAGTTGGTAGGGTGAGGGTTTGCAGTAGAAGGAATTGTCTGAAGGTTATGTATTCTGAAACAGTAGTGTCTGTATTATTTTGTAACATCACACTTCAATCATATGCAACTAACTTGCCATAAAAATACAAGTTTACATAGAAAAGATGAAACCTCTAACCAAACACCCGGATAACCTGCCAAAAAATGTACAGGTCAGAGGTATGCACACACAAGGATATGACATCTCAGGTTAGAAAGATACCACATGAGCAGGAGATCCCCAACCAGTATATCACCAGGTTGCTGGACTGTTTACACAGCCAAGTGACATTACTACACTGGCTGTAGCCACACCTCACAAATAGCCTTGTTGGGCAAGAATTTACATAGCTGCCCTCATAATATTCATCTATGCATCATACAACTAGTATTCCTCTGGTAAAGCACTGTGATGATCTGAGGATGTCTGGCACTAGGTAATGACACAATACATTGCAGTTTCAGACTACAGATGTCAGAAAATGTCTGCTAAACAAAATCAAGTACCCTGAGGAAAGTCCTGTGTACTCCTGAGAGGTCTGGCTGTAGCACACAAAACCCTGGACTGGAGTACACCTATCTCTGGAATGGAGTCCCACTCTAACTATAGAAGGTCACACTGGGCATGCTCCTACACTTAGAGACTCACAGGACATGTTGGAACTCACATCGGAATATATGACTGTATTATGTATATGTGTCCATGCATACAGACAGCTATGTACACCTCAACAGTCCCCACACACACACACACACATCAGACGGGATTACCCTCAGCTAGCTGTAGGTGGCCCATATGTGATATATCTGCATCTGTTGTGTGAGTAACACACACATATATATATATATATATATATATATATATATATATATATATATGGGCAACAGTTGAAAACATATGTCAAGTATACACACACATAGATGTGGGGAACTAAGAAACAGACAATGGTACAGAAAGAGACATAGGGGGACACAGACAGAGTAAGTCACACATACAGATACCCTGAATAGCATACATAGGTTCATAGGTTCATACTAGGCTATCTGCCCTAGGGCATTTATAAGCCTAGCCAGAGTTGTGTGGCTTTCACCACCCCTTAGGTTGAAGAATACTATACCCATTAGTTTGCCGTGCCTCTGTCCAGCAGTGATACAGAGATGATCCCCGGGGTAAACCTACGATCTCCCATCCACTGGTCAAGATTCCTCTTGAACAGAGCCAGCGAGGTGCTCTGTCTCACATGGACCGGGATTCTGTTCCACAGCATAGGGAGTCTCTGGGTGATGAATCTGTCCCTCTAGCACATCCTATTTATATCCGTGTTGAGGTTTAAGTCTCTTGCTTTTGTGGCTCTGGTGGATTTGGATTTTTTGAGGTGGAGCATGTCCATTAATTCCGGGTTGGACATGGCCTTGTATGTCAGGCACAGGTCACTTCTGAGCAGATGGTATGCGACTGAATAGAGCTGGAGTTTCTTCAGTCGGGCAGCATATGGCATATTTTTGAGCCCCTTTATCCTTTTGGTGAGGAACTTTTGGGGTCTTTCCAATTGCTGCAGGTGTCGGGTAAGATACATTCCGAATGGGACATTGTACTCAATCATTGGTCTGATAAGTGAAGAGTACAGGGGAACAATGACCTCCCTTGATCTGGATGTGAATCCCTTCATAATCAGGTGGGCAATGTGGAATGTCCTCCTAACCACTTTGGCAATGTGAGTGTCAAAAGAAAGGTTACAGTCAACTTGGGTCCCCAGGTCCCTGATAACCTCTTCTGTGCTTAATGGATTGCCACCTATGTGGTAACTTGGGGTTACCTTGTTTTTACCAAAGGGTATGACTATACATTTTTTGGTGTTTAGCTTAAGGCCATGGTTCTGGCACCAGTTATCCGTTTCTATGAGACCTCTCTGAAGGATATCTGTGTCTGATGGATTTTCAACTATGGCACCCAGTTTGCAGTCATCTGCAAACTTTGTCAGCCACAATCCTCCTATGTTTGCCTGTACTTCTGAAAAGTAGATGCCGAACGAGAGGGGGCCCAGGACTGAGCCCTGTGGGACACCACTTGTGACCTACTTGGAATCTGACATGGCACCAGCAACTCTAACCCTGTGGGTTCTGTCCTTGAGCCAGTTTGCAACCCATCTTGTGACATATGGGTTTACATTTAAGCTGGTGAGCTTTTCTATGATACCCGAGTGGGGTATTGTGTCGAAAGCTTTTGCAAGGTCAAGGTAGGCTGTGTGAACTGCCTTACCCTCATCAATGGCCTTGGTGACTGTTTCAAAAAAGTCGACCAAGTTCAAGAGGCATGATCTGCCCTTGACAAAGCCGAACTGGGTAGGATCCAATGTCTGTAGGTCCCATTATGATCCTCTCCATAGCTTTGCAGACCAGGCTTGTTAAGCTTATGGGGCAGTAATTACCAGGGTCAATAGAAGCACCGCCTTTGTGGAGTGGGACCACAGTTGCAGACGCCACTCTTTGGGTATGTATCCTGTGGTAAGGCTAAGATTAAACAGCAGCCTTATGTGTGGGTTTAGTTCCTCATTGAGTTCGTGTAGCACACAGCCGGGACACTATCCAGTCCCATTGATGCTGTGTTTTTAGCTTTAGAGAGAGCAGCTCTCACCTGGGCATTTGAGATGATTGGGAGGCTACACTCTGCTGGGATAGATATTTCTCCTTTTGGGAGGGAGGGAGAAATTTTCACTGAACCTGTCTGCCAGTATGTTTGCAATGTCTGTGGGTTCAGTGATTTTTGTATCATTTTGGACTAATTCTGAGCATATCTGGGAGTTTCCACCCAGATTTCTAACATAGCTAAAGAAGGTCTTATGATTGTCTTTTGAGTCCTTGGCGATTTTTCTCTCAAAGTTGGCCTTGGATGATTTTATGAGTGATCGTAGTTTTTTACTAGTATTGATCAGAGATGTCTTCCCTTTTAGGATTTTGCTCTATCTTGTAGTAGCTTTCTCCTCTTGTTGTAAAGTTTGTTTATGGCTGGGGTCCACCAGATCGGGCGCTTGCCTTTGGTGGAAAGGGTCTTGATTTTATTTGGGCTTGCTTGATCCATGCAATCCTGGAGGTGCTCGTAGAAAGCATTTGTAAGGGATTCAGCAGCATGGGTTGTGGTTTCCAATGGCTCAGGGGCCTTGAAGGATACCACACCAGTCTTAAGAAGTGTGAAGTTGGCTTTTGAGAAGTTCTTCACTGTGGTCTTTTTTGTTGGGGGTGGGGGCGGGATGTGGATCTCCAGTGAGATTAGTTTATGGTCTGATCTCAGCAATGAGGGATATACTTCCGGTGTGGAGCATTTTGTCCCCATGTTTGTGATGATCAGGTCTAGTATATTTTCACCTCTTGTGGGAATGGTGACAAGTTGTTCCATAGCATTTGAGTTTATGAACTCCAGGAACCTTTGGGCTAGGGTCCTGCTGTAGACAGTGGCATACCAGATGTAAACAGTTGCACATGCCAGCATAAAAGGTGAGCCCCACTGTGTAACAGTACTGAGATTGAGTTTATAATAGCACATCACCTGCCTGTGTGTGTGTGTGTGTGTGTGTGTGTGTGTGTGTGTGTGTGTGTGTGTGTGTGTGTGTGTGTGTCTTCATAAGTCCAAGTATTAGGATACTCTTTCTACTCAGTACACTTCACATTGCCCTACTTCACAAGATCTGCTGCTTTCATTCACCTTAGAAGTACCATTGGCCACTGATCACCCCTATAAGCTCTGTAGTGTGTGCGATAACTGTGTAACACTATAGAACAAATAACTAGATAGGTAGGGTCTCTAATCTCCATACTGGCAACTATGTGTGTGGGAAAGTTGTGTATGTGAGAGTGAGGGAGTGTGTGTTTGTTTGTTTGTTTGTAGATGAAACAGTTTTAGGCCATTACCCCCCACAACGCTGCCCAGTGCCCCACTTTATCAGTCCTGCTGATATCATTCCCCTTATTGGCACTTTTGGCCAGATGTCAACCTAGTAAGCTCTATAGCGTGTGTGATAACTGTGTTGCACTATACTACAAACCACTAGCTAGACAGGGGTTCTAATCTCAGATCTGGCAAATGAATATGTGTGCATGTTTGTAAGAAGTGTTTTGATAAGTCTCCCACTCACTGCCCTACTTTATTATTCCTGTTGATGTAATTCCCCTTATTAGTACCTTTAGCCAGTTGTCAGCCCAGTAAGCTCTGTAGCTCATGCGATAACTGAGTAACACTATAGTACAAATAACTAGATAGGCGATAAGTTTCCCACCCACTGGCCTACTTTATCAGTCCTGCTGATGTCATTCCCCTTTATCAGCACTTTTGGCCAGTTGTCAGCCCAGTAAGGTCTGCAGCACATGCAATAACTGTGTAACATTATAGTACAAATAACTAGGTAAGCAGAGTTTCTACCCTTAGATCTGGCAAATGTGTGTGTGGGTGTATAAGTGTGTGTGAAAGTGTGTATGTTTGTAGAAGTATTTTGATAAGTTTTCCAACCACGGACCTACTTTATCAGTCCTGCTGATGTCATTTCCCTTATCAGCATCTTTGGTTAGTTGTCAGCCCAGTAAGCTCTGTAGCAAGTGCGATAACTGTGTAACACTATAATGCAAATGACTAGATAGGCAGGGGGTCTACTCTCATATCTGTCAAATGTGTGTGTGCATGTGTGTGTAAGTTTGTATGTTTATAGGAAGAAGTATTTTGATAAGTTACCCACCCATTGGCCTACTTTAGCAGTCATGCTGATGTCACTCCCTTATAGATTCATAGGTGTGTACTAGGCTGATGGCCCTGGAGCCGTTACAAGCCTAGCCCATAGACGTGTCCTGCCATTGTGCCACATGATGTTAGTTCCCAGTGCCTGCATCAAGCAGATCCATTGGAATGATACCTGGGGTGAACTTTCTATTACCCATTCACTCATCAAGATCTTTTGGGAACAGGGTCATCTAGGTGCTTTGCTTGACATTGCAGGGCATGTGCAGTCTCTGTGTGAGGAACTTGACCCTCCAGCATGTTGTGTTGATTGTAGTAATGAGGTTGAGGTCCCTGCAGTGTGTGGTGCAGAGAGATTGGGATGTCTTTAGATGTAGCATTTGTAAAAGAGCTGGGTCAGACATGGCTTTGCAAGTCAAGCAGAGATCACCTCTAAGTAGGTGATATGACAGAGAATAGCTGGAGTCTTTTGAGTCTGTCTGTGTAGGACATATGTTTAATGCCTAGGATCCTCATTGTCAAGTACTTCTGTGACCTCTCCAGCTGTTGCAGATCTCTAGTGAAGTACATGCCAAATGGGCCATTATACTTGATGATTGGTCTAATGAGGGAAGAGTACACAGAGTTGATGACCTATTTCTTTCTGGATGCAAAACCCTTGGTAATGGGTTGCGTCACATAGAAGGATTTCCTGACCACAGTGGCAATGTGGTGGTTAAAGGAGAGGTTGCTGTCAACCTGTGTCCCCAGATTTCTTATAACACCTACAGTGTTCAGTGGGCTCCCATCGATGTGGTACTTAGTGGGAACTGATTTTACCAAAGGGGCTGATGATGCATGTTGTGGTGTTAAGCTTCAGGCCATGGTTTCCACACCAGTCAGTGGTCTCAGTGAGGCCTTTCTGCAGGATGTCTGCATCACTTGTGGAGTTAATGATGGCTCCCAGCTTGCAGTTGTCTGTGAAGTTGGTCAGCATTACTGTCATGCACAGCCCTAGTAACTGACTCAAAAAAGTCAACTAGGTTGAGCAGGCATGCTCTCCCTTTCACAAAACCAAACTGTGTGGGGTCTAGAGTTAGGAGATTACCTATATGTTTGTCGATCAGGTCCTGATGATGCACTCCATAGCTGTACATATCAGACTCATCAGGTTAATGGGCTGATAATTCTCAGGATCTGTAGTTGCCACACCTTTATGGAGAGGGATGACTGTAGCAGTGCACCATTTGGGAGGGACAAAGCCTGATGTGAGGCTGTGACTGAACTGGGCATACAGATACGGTACCGGGTATCTTTGTAGTTCATGTAGAACACAGCCAGGGATAATATTGGGTCTCATGGAACCTGTATTCTTGCCCATGGACAATGCAAGTGTAACCTGGGTGGCAGTAATCCTGGGTTCCTGGTATTCCTGGTATTCTTTTGGCATTCTGATTGTTCCCTTGGGTGGAGAGAGGTGTAAAGCTGTCACTGAATGTGTTGGCAAGAATGTTGGGAATATCTGTTGGCTCAGTATAGGACATAGCATTGTGTGGTAACTCAAAGCACATCTGGGTATTGCTGTGGAGGTTCTTGATATAACTATCAAAGGATTTGTGATTGTTGTTAGTGTCAGCTGCAATTCTGCCATCGTAGCTGGCTTTAGATTATTTCATGAGGGATCTCAAGTTGTTGAGGCTAATAAGGAAGTTTTACCACTCTTGGGACTCCACTTTTTTTCTGCAGCAGTTTCTTCCTTCTGTTGTACAGGTCATTAATAACAGGGGACCACCAGATTGGCCTCCAGTGTTTGGAGGAGAGTGTCATGATTCTGTTGGGTATGGCTAGTTCCATGCATTGATGTACATGTTTGTACAGTGCATTTGTTTATGACTCCACAGTCATGCAGGTATTTTCCATTTCCATGGGTGATGCAAAGTTAGCCACCTCTGTTTTTAGGAGTCCAAAGTCAGCTTTGGAGAAGTTTTTCAAGGTGGTTACATTTGCAGGGTGTGTGGGTGAGATGTGGATTTCAATGGCAATTACTTTATGGTTGCTTCTGACCAGGTAGGTATTGACTACTGTTGTCAAGCAACAATCCCATATGTTAGTAATCAACACAGGTCAAGGATGTTGCTTCCTCTACTGGGTGTCAGAATGAGCTGGTCTAGGGGATTGAAACTGATGAATTCCAGGAAGCATTCAGCCAGTGTATTATTGCTTGAGTATCTTTCCCTGTTGATGGAGGGGTAGTTGAACTATCCTAGTATGAGAGTGTTGAGTTGCATCTTGATAGATTCCAGGGTGTTGTGGAATGTGGAGTCTAGGGACCTGGATGGGGATCTATAGCAGGCTATGACCTGGGTTGCACTATTACCCAATGTCAGTTGTACCTGAAGTATGTCAGATGCATTATGATGGGATACTACTCTGAAGGTGTGCATATCCTTTATTAATATGGAGACACCACTGCCTTTGGAGTTTGGTCCATGTTTTGGGGCTGACAGGTGTACAGTGAGTTATAGCCTGTTAGTGCAGGGGTGCTGTCTGCTGCTGCAAATCAGGTTTCTGTTACAGCACAAATGTCAATGTTTTCCATTTTGAGGAGTGCTTTAAGTGGCTGCATCGTGAGATGTAGATGTCTAGTGTTGAGCAGCATGACCCTCGGATTGCATACATGTATAGCTGTTATGGTGGTAATTTGATTTGGAGCACCACCTAAAAAGGCACTATAGGGGTGGCAAGACACTTAGCCAGTACCTAGAAACCTAAAGGTGACAGATGCAGGCCATCTCTGCAAGCCATCGCAGTCTGTTAATCATGTCATCCCAGGCAGACAGATAATGGATCCCATGAGAATGACACCAGACACTTAAGCCAATTTTTGTAGTCAATCATTTGTTGTTTGTACTGTGGTATCATTCTGGGTGACAGTACTATACTACTCAGGGCTGCTGTCATACTTGCCTGGCCCACATAATCTGAGAGCTAAACCATGTTTCTTTTCATGCAGTCCAAGGAGGTACATCTCAGGTCATTCACACACACATGGACAATGACACAGTGATACTTGTAGTTGTTGTGGAGTGACCTGACTGGGTGTGTTGTGTGTTGGATTCTGGCACCTGATAGACAGCTGACTGTTACCTCCTCCATGTTCAAATTAGTGAGTGGGACATCTGTGTGCCTCACTATAGAGTCACCTATGATTAATGTATTAGGCAAGATGGTTAGCCTTGGGGGCTCAGGTTGAGGGGCACACTGTGTAGGGGAGATATGTGTCCTGTGGTTTGTGCTGTGTTGTGGTGGTTGAGTGGGTGCCTGTTTTGGTGGTCTCTGCTGTTTGGGTAAATGTCTCTTGAGAACCTCTGTGAAGGTGGGTGTGTGGTTTTTGTTTGTATGTCAGAGCTGTGATAGTGGGTGTTCTGGAGGGGTATGTGTTGCATGTGGTGTGGTGCAGGTGTTGACCATTCTCTTCTTGATCAGCTAGTCCAGTCTTCGCTGAAGAGTGCATATCTTCCAAGTCAGTGATATAGGGGAATCTCTCACAAGTCTGAGTGTTGGAAATTTAGAGGAGAGGGTTGTCTGTGTACATGAGGCAGTTGCAACAGTGCCTCAGAATGTCCAAGTGCACCAGGTTAATGGGCAAAAGCACAGAGAACTTCACTTTAATCATGCCAGGAGGGATGGTCATAACTACTACGTACTGCAGCTAATTCCATGAGGAACAACTACTGCTGATGGCTCTTAGGTGTGCTAGAATAATCGACACAAAAACCTGTTGAAGTGCAAAGCCATTAAGCTATTTGAAGTGCAGGAGAGAAAGAACTAGCAAGATCTAAAGGAAAAACTGAAGGCAGACTTTCTGGTACCTGTAATACTTTACCTCAGCTGTGCAATTATCAGCACCTTTGGCCAATTGTTAATCCAGTCATCTCTGTAGTGCATATGATAACTTCGTAACACTGTAGGACAAATAACTAGATAGCAGGGGTTCTAATCTCAGTACTGGCAAGTGTGTGCATGTTTGTGTGAGAATCATATACTGTGTGGGTTATAACATTTTGACTTGTGTACCACCCTGTAAACTTCCCATAACCCTACTTTACTAGGCCTGCTGATGTCATTCACCGTAATAGTATGTTGGGACTAGGTGAAATCATGCAAGTTCTGTGGCGTGTCTGGTAACTGCGTAACACTATAGTAGAAATAACTAGATAGGTAGGGGTTCTAATCTCAATACCGGCAACTGTTTTTGTGAGAATTGTATACTGTGTGGGTTATACCATTTTGAGTTGTGTACCACCCTGTAAACATCCCATCACCCTACTTTACACTGTGTGGGTTATACCATTTTGAGCTGTATACTTCCCATCACCCCACTTTAATAGGCCTACTGATTTCATTCACCTTAGAAGTACATTGGGAGTAGGTGAAATCATGTAATTTCCGTGGTGTGTCTGATTGCTGCCTAACACTGTAGTAGTAATAACTAGATAGGTAGAGGTTCTAAACTCAATACTGGCAAGTGTGTGTGTGTCTTTGGGTGAAGATCATATCCTGTTTGGCTGATAACATTTTGATATGTGTGCCATCCACGCCTGTTTACCACCTCACGATGGCATTACTTTATATAGCGTGGTAAAATCATCTGTCTCACATGTAACATGTTAAACCACTGTGCAGTCCATACCACTCCTATGTACAAATGTCTATGGAATATCCAGATGTTTGAAACCTATATGTGGTCTGTGTCTCTTAACAATGCCCATGTATGTGATATTGTTGCCAAATCAGCCACAGTGAGTGTAGTGACACACATGCCAAGTATCATACCTGACTGAAACATCATGCTGATACAGCTTCTGCTACACTATCACTTGTCCAGGCAAGTAGGAGCAATACTATCATCCTATTTCTGGTGTATTATCTCACCATCCATGAAGCCATTCAGAACATTACATGCTGTAAGAGGTAGTGTGTTATGTACCATGTATATAATCTATGTGGGGCATGTCATGTGTATGTAGTAGTACAGTATATCAAAGTGAAAATGTAGGTTTACTAATCTGTCTATTGCCAGCTGTGCTTGTGTTACTGTGTGCACACCCCCTGTGTCAGTCCTTGCTGTGTGTATGCAAAGGATATGCAATTTTTACCTCCCTGTTCCACCTGGTGAACCCAGGAATACATGCAAAAACCTGTCATGCACAGTATCATGCATGCCCTTATCAACTGCATCAGGGTTGAGTATATGGGAAAGAAATGGCAGGGCCAACAGGTGTTGACAGGTGAATCTGTTGCAGTTAATGTAATGGCTATGCTTGTGAGAGACCTGCTGACAGTATTGCAGTAACCTTTTCTATATGTATGAGCCTGTGGTACTACACAACACTTAGCTGACATGTATGAAGGCTACCTGTCTGTGACAAGGGGTGTGTATACAAGGTCACACTGTCTGACAACAGTGTCCCTCACACACTGTTACATGCATACATACCTGGTACATGTGCATATAAAGCTTGCCTATGACATGGTCTGTGTATTCCCACTCTGCCATACTCCCTGTTGGGAATGTCTCCAGAGCCACAGCCAGCAGGCACACAGACACCTGGAACACAAACAGAATACAGCATGTCAGACTACATTCAGTCAGTGGTACTAACAACAGTAATGCATCCTGGCTAATAAGATACATACACCTGTATGTGTACCCATAACAAATGTAAGCAGACAGTACCTTACATAGTATTGCATAGCTACACTGTACTATATTCTCCCTGTGCATCAGACCCATATTAGCATGTTCCTGCATCGATGTTATGGATGACAGGGATGTGGCACAGGTATCATCATATTCACAGGATATGGTGTCGGTTTGCCAAAGGCCTAGGCTGGGCCATATGGTTGAATTCATATGTGTGTGTTTGGAGGGGTATCCAATAGATGGGCTGTGCAGAGGCTCTGTATATGTGTCGGGAGGTGACCTGCCTGTGATACAGATGTCTGTGTGTATGTATGCACACAGTCACACCATGTGGCTGCCCTACACAGGGGTATGTTGGACAGCTGTGGACTGTACATGGCAGGGTGTCCAGTTCACCGTTTCCAGCCATGGACATGGGAACTTGTCCTGCCAGAGGTATCACTGGCACCACCAGGCTTAGGGCCAGATGCAGTAGTGCTTCTTGATGGTGACTGCTGCCTGGTGGATCCGTGCCCCTGATGGGACCAGCCAGGACCACGTCCTCATGGCCTGCTCCAGTGTGATGTGGACAGCAACCCCCCCCCTCAGTAGTGCTGGTGTCACTGCCACTAAGGAAGTATGAAGGTGCGCAGCCCCGTAGACTCTCAGCTGTTGTTGATGCTGACCTACATCCAAGTGACTGATACCCATTTCCCACCACACGCTCTACCACAGACATGCCACGGTCGAGGATTGCCAAGGTCTCATCCCACCATCTATTCATGCCTTCAGTATTTTGACATGTGGCCTCAACAAGGTCATGTATGTCACCATGTAAATCAGGAAGAGTTGCATCCACCACTCTGAATAGTTGTCTGGTGTGGCATTCACTATGTGCCTGTGCATCCATGACAGCCTAAAACATGCATCTGGTGACACCTGCTGTGACACTTGTGACAGCAGCTTGATGAGCAGCAGTTCTCTTGCAAGCACCCCTGTCCATCTGCCTGTGTGGGACCACACCTGCAGTCTGGCTATGGCCAGTGTCTACAATCAAACCTGCCATAATCATCACACTAGCCTGTTCAATGCTACCACCTGCCAACTGTCCATCATCTGTGACCACTGGTGACAGGGTATGTGTGGGCATTGTCACTGTGTGCAGGGATGGTGTGGTCAAGAGTGGGATACCAACCAATGGCACAGATTCAGCCTCTGACAACCCCACCTGTACCTCACTATTCTTACCATCATTGTCAGAGTCTGCAGAGACAATGACATTAGTTTCCAAGCAAGATGGACCCCAAACCCCATCTCCACCTGTGTGGGGAAGACAACATATGTACACTAATACCTGCACTTTGAGGTTGGCTGGTACACACATGCACACACACACACACACACACACACACACACACACACACACACACACACACACACACACACACACACACACACACACTCACACACTTACAGGTGAGGTGGCACAAATCTTTTACATGCATGACATATGGCCCTGAACATCATGCATTGCAGTTAGTGTTACTGTATGTAACTAACAATATAGAACTCTGGGATATGTGAGTAGCATTAGTGGGTGATGGCCCTTCTCCAGCACAGACTGCACCCATGTACACATCGTTGCTGTTCACCTGTATAGCACAGTGGCAAGTACTACAGAACACACCTCACAACTGTACAAATTCTCATCCATTGCACAACTAGCTTGCATAGCATATGCACTAACAACATTCATCATTACACCATCAATTTCCAGATTCATAAACATCACTCTATCAAGCACTCATGTCATCCTCCAAAAACACTCTTGGCATACTGTACCATCAGGATAACTCCTACCCCCTTTCCCCTCCCATTCACACCCTGATAGCACAATTGTGACCTGTCTCCGATACACCTAGCTGTATTCCCCTTCCATCTGGTCTTTTGCACACACAATATATCAACCTTCCTCTGGCCATCATATCAGCTAGCTCTGTCCCTATACCAGTCATACTGCCAACATTAAAAGTTCTTACCCTCACTACCACACTCCTAGCCTTTTTCCTCCCTTCTTGCCATATGAGTGTTGGACATCCTCCAGGATATGTCTGTCAATGCAAAGGCTACTGTGCTATTGAATGACTCAAGTGTGTTACAGCAATATTAAGACAGTGTCACTAATTTTGTCCCATTGCCCACCAGGTATGTGTAGTGTCCTACAGATGTCCTGCTGTAACAGGTTGAGAGGGATGACTGGGCAGCAAGAGTAGGAATACAGTGTGCCATACTGTCATATAACAGAAATGTATATCAGGTATTACCTGTGCACATGTCAGTATGAGTAGGTGTATCTGGCTGCCTCATAACAACAGACATGGGATGCAAAATGTCAGTTATATAATCTGTATATGTTGTATACTTGAGTAATCTTAGTTACTGTGCATCCAACAGAGTGACATTTCTACAGCTACTTGTTGTTGCATTGCTCTGACACACCCATATGGAGGTGGGATGATATCATGGATCAGCTGTGAGCCCTTTCTTATTTGCAATGGTGATGGACTGGTTTACAGACAAGATCATACAAGAGTCCCTGTTAACTATGATGTTTTACAGATGACATTGTGATCTGTACTGAGAGTAGGGTACAGATTAAGGAGACCCTGTAGAGGTGGTGATATGCTCTAGAGAGGAGAGGAATGAAGGTCAGCAGGACTAAGACAGAATATCTTTGTGTGAATGACAGGAAGGGTAGCGGAACGTTGAGGATTCAGGGAGTAGAGGTGGCAAAGGTGGATGAGTTTAAATGATTGGGATCAACATTTCAGAGTAATGATGATTGTGGAGGACAGGTGAAGAAGAGACCACAGGCAAGATGGAGAGGGTGGAGGAGAGTGTCAGTACTGATTTGTGACAGACGAGTACCAGTAAAAGTGAAAGGGAAGGTCTACAAGAAGGTAGTGAGACCAGCTATGTTATATATGTTGGCGACAGTGTCATTAACAAAAAGGCAGGAGTCAGAGCTGGACATGGCAGAGTTACAGATATTAGGATTTGCACTGGTTGTGATGAGGGTGGACAGGATTAGCAATGTGTATATGACAGGGTCAGCCCATGTTGGATGGTTTTGAGACAAAGCCAGAGAGGCAAGATTATATCGGTTTGGACATGTGCTGCAGAGGGATGCTGAGTATATAGGGAAAAGGATGGTAAGGATGAAGCTGCCAGGTAAGAGGAAAAAAGGAAGGCCTCAGATAAGGCTTCTGGATGTGGTGATAGAGGACATGCAGGTGGCTTTCTCCCCCACTTTGCCAGGTCTGGCCCAGGTTCATTGCATTAAGGGGTTCTGAGCCTAGCTCTGGACTTTCTGGACTGTTGCAGTATGCCCAGGTTTATTGTTCATATTTCTGGTCTTTTCCACAGATGCATTATTTTTATATCCCTGGTAAATCACTGTGATGATATGAGGATTTCTGACAGTAAATGATGACATACATTTCAGTTTTAGAACTCACATCCTTCAGAACATTTTTACTGAAACAAACCCTGTCACTCTGGCAACATTCTACATTTATAAGAGGGATGTTTAAAATATGCCCCTAGTTTTGTTCTATTGTCCCCCCCCCCCAATTGGACCACCTTGGGCCAGATATCTTGCAGTAAGAGGTTGGTAGGTATCGTTCTGCGTTATGACTCTACTACATGTTATGAGTATATATATATATATATATATATATATATATATATATATATATATATATACACACACATATATATTTTTTTTCTTTATATATATATATATATATATATATATATATATATATATATGTGTGTGTGTGTGTGTGTATATTTTATATGTATATCACCATTTATATTATGGATATATTTGTCC
The DNA here is from genome assembly GCF_019279795.1 of Protopterus annectens. NCBI lineage: Eukaryota > Metazoa > Chordata > Ceratodontiformes > Protopteridae > Protopterus > Protopterus annectens. The sequence goes on from NC_056725.1 coordinate 114,538,992, forward strand.
ATATATGTGCATCTCCATACATATATAATGTGCATATGTATAAATGCAAAACCTGACTGATTCTACGGAATCTTTCCCTACTGTTGAGTGAGCATATGTTTTAAAAGGCATTAGTAATCCCTACAGCTCAAGTGGTGTAGTGGTGCATTGCTCTGACTATGGTGAACAGGGCCCTGGGTTCAACACCTGGCAGGACTTATAATTTTGTTGCTCTTACAACCGCTAACTCACGCTTATACCCGCACTAGTGATAGAAAAGTGGTGGAAAAGGGGCACACAGAGGGAAGAACAATATCAAAGATAGCTACGGATGTGCAGGATGGGTACACAGGAGGTTCATAGCTGTCCATTTCTTATACAGCAACAGCTGTGCATTTGTACAGAATTTGGAGGTGAACTTGGGCACTCAAACCCCAGAGAGAGGGGTGAGGACAACAGAAATGTTGTTAAACCTGCTAAGCATAGCTGAGCATTGCTAACCATTGTCCACAGTTCATTCTCATAATATACCACACTAATGACTTCATTTAGTAAGTGTACATGATTTCCATTACATGGCATGGCTGTATGTGTTTTCATTACAGTAGCAAGGGGTGTAACTATACTGTATGGGACACATGTATATATGGGTGGTTTTGCATGTTATATGCATTCACACTTCCATTTTACACCAGCTATACTACCCTGAGTGACAAAAATAACTTACCACATATTTTAATATGAACATAGTACTTTTAACACAGCTTTCCCATGTAAAATTGGATTGCTTCTTGTAGTACTCGAACTGTGTACACCTGCTGGGACTCTGACCACTACACTGTCTTGGCTCAGGGGCTTGAGCTCTATATTTTTATTTATCACCTATTTTATATTAATATTATATTACTATGTTAAATGGATAGTACTGAGGTTTTTGGCCATGTTATTGAGGACTGGTGTCATGACATAATGGCATACATTTTAGTTTCAGACTTGTATCCTTCTGAACATTAATGCTAATGCATAACCTGTTTTCTATCAACTTTCTGTATGTCCTCTGTACAGATGGGATGATACCGATGCTCAGGCTGTGGTTGACTACACTGCAGAATGGGTCTGAGAGGCCATGCCTATGCTCATGTTGGATGCAGCCAGGAATGGTATCAGGCCTATGGAGACCTTAATGTGTTGCCTTTGAGAGGGCATTACAGATTTGCTTCCTGATCATGAGAGGAGGGGGTGCAGGTGCTGTACATGCACATGTGTACCTATGGGGGACAGGGGCATGATGTTTACACTTCACCTGTCTGCAGCCAGTTGCCTATATCTATGGCATATGTGTATGTGGTGTTATTGACCACCACTACAGAGCAGGTATGTGTGTTGCCTCTGGAATTGCAGACACACGTCTGAAAGGCCTAATGATTAGCCTTGGTGGATGTCTCCAGTTTGTACTCAAAGACAGCCTTAGGGTACATCACCTGTGACCTTATTTGCTTGACATGATTTCCAATGAGGCACCTGTTCCTTCTTGGCCCGTCCTGCAATTAATTCCACCTATGTTGGTATATGTGTATTGCTGCTGTTCACCACAGGCATTCAGCCTACCTTGAGGGGGTTGATGTTGTCCTGTCAGGTATTACTGAGGCCATAAAGTTATGTAGGTGCCCACATAGTATTGAAGTGTGGGCCTGGACACTGCTGGTAGTTCCAACATATGGAGCACCCTTCATGTGGCCCTTTCCCATTTGCCTTGCCTGTGCAGGGGACATTATTGGGGTGTGGGGGCTACAGCTTCACAGACAGTATGTGGAAATGCCTCATAGGACAGGACATGAAGAGACAGCCCAACAACATGGGGGACAGAGCTCCAGAATTGGGTACAGATTGTATGTCATTAGTGCTGTTATACACATGGAGGGTTGCTAGATTGATAGGGTTCATCTGGACATCCATTTACTGGGTGACTTGACATCTGACGGTGATATGCCTCTGACATACCTCTCAACTGGCATGTTGTCCACAAACTGGCCAGATGTTTGCCTGTTATATTTGGTCTGTTCCTCAAACAACGTCTGTTTTTGTGGGGTTGGCAGGATAATGTGAGGATTGTAGTCACTAACTGTTGATATTCATTGGTGTTCCAGACATCATATCCTTCAGGGAAGTTATGTTATAACATCACATGTAACACCAGCTACTGTTTCAGTTTGTACCACCATTATGTGTGATATGTCACTCTTTCCAGCCTCTGTCCCATGAGTACATCATGCATTGTCCAGATGTCCTGCACTAAGAGGTGCAGAGGTATGGTATATCATTAATTAACAACTGCACTCCAGTTGTCATCCCAATGACCTGGCAGACTCCTGGCCATGGTATGCAGCAGTGGCCAGGATTATGGTTCCACACTCTGGTACTTCTGTGGAAATCTGTACATATGACAGTTATGTATGTCTGGCAATTGTGAGCAGACTGCCAATATTGTTTAGCAGTGTTGTATGTAGATGTTTGTTGGGCTGGGTAGTGAGAGTAGCAGATGTGAGTGCCATACATCCTTTTCCTATCTGACTCTGCATGCTGTTACAGCTGCTGGAGGTTTATCAGGTGTGTATGTTTGCAGGGACTGCCTGCAAAATGTCCTGTAACACCTCAGGATTCCAAGTACACTGTAAATTTTGCCAGTATATGTCAGTGTAGTTTGGGAGTGGCAATCGGGATATGTTTGTTCAGACAACTGCTCTACTCTAGAGTTCATTTTGGGTACTGGTATGTTGCTGTGACTGTGGTGCAAATGTTTTTGGATGGATATTTTTGCACCACTCATTGATTTTCACTGCAGTTCCTTCCCTGTAGTGCATGCTATGTTTGAATATACATGGGTAATTGCCCATAGGTGATGTGGGGGAGTGTCATATTGGTCTTACTGTGCTTTATAAGGTGCTGGGTGACATGTTTGGCAGCTGTCAAGGGATTTCCATTCTGTTACATCACTGCAGTCATACCTCTACACTGTCCAGAGGCCTAGACACTGTCAAGATGGGTGGTTCATATGTTTGTTCAGGTCCCCAGACAGTTGTTGTCCTTGGCTAATCAGTAGGATACTCTGGGGAATGCAGTCAGTAAATGCTAACATCCACTGGTGTTACTGACTTCATATCCCTCAGAAAAGATATGTTACAACAAAGCTGGTAACACCAGCAACTGTCTACATTTATAACTGTAATATGTTCAATATACCCCTGTGTTTGGGCATCTGTCCCCCAACTATGTCAGGCTTTGTCCAGATGTCATGCACTAAGAGGTTCAGAGGTATGTAGTATCATTTAATGGATTCATTCCTGCTAACATCCCAGTGATGTCATAGACTCCCAGACATGTAACAAGGAAGCGGCCATAGATATGAGTCCTATGCCTATACATTCTGTGGGAAACTGTACATTTGAGAGGTTTGTGCATTTCTGCCCATTGTTAAAAGACTGTCATGATTGTGTACCAGTGTAGTGTGTACATGTTATTTGGGCTGTGTAGGGGGAGTTACATGTGAGTGTCATGGGCCCTTTCTATCTGACTGCATGCTGCTCCAGTTTCTGGTTCCCTATTGCTTGTATATGTTTATACATGCAGACTGTGACATGTCCCGTAACACCTGAAGATTTCCACTACACTGTCACTTCAGGCAGTATATGTAGGGGTAATGTGTGAGTGGCAAATGGGATACTGTTGCTCACACAGTCATTATACTGTAGTGTTCAGTTTGCTTACTGGTATGTCGCTGTGACTCTGGTGCAATTGGTTGGAGGTATGCACTTTCACACCAGTGTCTGTTTTTCAGTAGTGTTACATCCCTGTAGTGCCTGTTATATTTGCCACTGCATGTGTACAGCCCCAGAGCTGGACTTGAGTAGTGTTATGTCAGTCTGATTGTAGTTTGGACATTGATTGGTAGCTCAGTGTAGTTTCCCTAATGTTGTGTTATGTCCACATATTTGTAGGATGTCCAGTTGTCTGGCAGATATATTTGGTCTGGTCCCCATAACTGTTGTGTAGTTGTGTATTCCTGACATATCAGTAGAATGATGTGGGGATTGAGATCACTCACTAATGAGAAGCAATTGAGTCCTGGAATTGTGACATTTCAATCGATATATGTTAGGACATAAAGTGTTTCTACATCAACTTTCTCAGCTTATCTACTCATGTATTTTGGATATGTCCCAATTTTCAGGCCTCTGTCCCCCCCCCCTTTCTCAGGCTTGGTCCGGATTCATTGCACTAAAGGGTTCTGAGCATACCTCTCCACTGCCAGGATTTTCACAGAATATCCAGATGTTTGGCCCATACTTTTGTTCAGTTCCACATTTTATTTGTATTTGTCTGGTAAATCATGGTGATGATCCAAGGATTTATGTCAGTAAATAATGACATAACATTTTAGTTTTCATCCTCATATTCTTCAGTAATTGTCTGCCGAAATGCACCCTCTTGCTGTAGCAAATGTCTTCATTTGTAACAGCAATATTTGAAATATGTCCCTATATGTGGCCCAACCCCCCATTACAGCCTTTGTACAGGTTGAATAACAGGTTGAGATGGATGGTTTTGAAGTATAACTGCACTGCATGTTATACACACACACACACACACACACACACACACACACACATATATATATATATATATATATATATATATATATATATTTATTATTCCTTCCTTTAGATTTTTATTTATGTATAGCTATATTATGACTACTTTTTCATATATATGTTTCAGCAGACACACATATATATATATATGTGTGTGTGTGTATATATATATGTGTGTGTGTGTGTGTGTGTGTGTGTGTGTGTATATATATATACAACACATGCTTTCTCCCTAATGTTGTATGCTTCTGTTGCTTGATATGTTTGAAAAAGCAACATTAATGCCTAGAGCTTAGATGGTGTAGTAGTACATTTGTCTGACTATAATGTTCAGGGTCATGTGTTTGAACTTGGGACTGTTTTTTTTTTCATTAATGTTAAATGACCAGAATGCATGATATGTTTGTTAAAGCATTATGGCTTTTCACAGCTCAGATGGTGCAGTGATGTTTTGCTGTAATTGTAGAGGACAGCATCCCGGGTTTGAGACTTGGCAGGGCTGAATATTTTGTTGCTGGGCAGAACATGGTCTGATGGATACAAAGTGATTAAGGCACATTTAATCATATTATAATTATTATATTTATAATTTTATATTATAAAATAATATTTATATACATATTATAATTGTACGTTTACCTTCCATGACATCCCTCTATGTGCTTTCATTAAATTATATTCTTGTGTGACTATACTGTATGGGGCACTTGTGTTTATATGGGGGTTTCACATCTTTTCTCCATGGACATCTCACTTTTGGAACTGCTACACTACATCGGTTGACAAAAAAACAGTTGCTACATAATTTAAGTTTACAAAAATAATTTTAACACTACTTTCACATAGGAAAATAAGCTGCTTATCTTGGTACTCAAACCATGAATGCCTGCATGTAAAGCTGCAGCTCTAACCACTGCACTATCTCAGCCTGGAAATTTCATCTCCATATTTGTATTTATCTCTTAGGGGATGTTTAAGCTATGCCAAGCGGATGCCCGTAATGCGCACTCCCGCTTAGCTACACTTAAACGTTCCTTAGGCTTGCAAAAAAAAAGGTTTATATTATTTTTATATTATTATGTTATATAAGTGAGTCTTGTGGTGTTCTGATAACTAAGGACTGCAGTAATGAATTAATGGCATTCATTTGGCTTTCAGGCTTCTGTCCTTCAGGCACTCCTGCTTATACATATCCTGTTATCTATCAACTTTCTAAGTGTGTGACAGCAATTTTCCAGGCATGTACCTAATTTAGTATTTATTCCCCCATCATGTGTGCCTTTGTTAATATGCACTGCTGTAAGTGCATATTGGCAAACATTTGCTTTCAGACTTCTACCCTTCCATAATTCATACTAATGCATGACTTGTTCTCTATCAACTTTCTGTGTTTGTGAGGGCTGTATGTGTGTTGTGTCACTTTTGGGGGATTTATTCCTTGTTATGTGAACATTTGCATACATTTCCTGCTTTAGCAGGTCGCAGAAGTGTTGTACGGCAATTTAGCAATGGAGGGTGTGTGTCACAGAACCTGTCACACACCCCTTGCATTGCTATCTTGTTGATGATGTTTATTTCAGTGTCTGTAAACACTGAAATGATCATTATTTCATTTCATTGTCCGCAGACACTGAAATACTGGCATAATATTAGAGTAAATCTCTAATATTAAGCCAGTTCGGATTAGAAAGTGCCATATGGCACCTTCTGAGTGCAGGGGGCGTGTTCAGTGTCCATGCACTACTTAGACATAGCCCCTGCACTCGTTCATGGTTCATGTCCATATAGGGATTACAGCAGCATGCCTTCATGAATATGGAAGGCATGCTGCTTTATTATATTGACATGAACCATTCCATGCAAGAATAGCTTTATTCTTGCAAGGAATTTGTTGAATCTGGGGGATAGGCTTCTTTTGCTTCAGAAAGTATTTATTAATTCACATTATCTTATTCTGTCAATGTCTCAACTTAATAGTATTAATATTTTAAAAGTGCCCATCATTGTCCCTGATTATTTCTGAATTTGTCCCTGATTCCATTGAGATTTGTCACTGATTCATTGAGATCTATGCCCAAGAGTTCTGTGATTTCACTGATATTAATATATTCTCTTAAATAAAACACAAAAGTGACTTAAAAAAATAAACTATTCCTATTCCAGTTAACTACAGTGTGATATTCACTGGGCATCTCTACAGTCTATCACTGTATCAAACTGAGACATAAAGAAAAAAATAAACAGTTTTATCTGAAAGGGAATATCTTCTAATAACCAAAAGGAAATTTAGTGCCTATTATAGTATAACATTATCCTATTAGAGCAAAATACATTTAGTTTGCCTTATGCTTTGACCCACCCCAGGACTCTGTTATTACGATATCACGCTATCCGCTAAGCTTTAGTACTTATGTAATTCAGGGGATAGGCTTCTTTTGCTTCAGAAAGTATTTATTAATTCACATTATCTTATTCTGTCAATGTCTCAACTTAATAGTACTAATATTTTAAAAGTGCCCATAATTGTCCCTGATTATTTCTGAATTTGTCCCTGATTCCATTGAGATTTGTCACTGATTCATTGAGATCTATGCCCAAGAGTTCTGTGATTTCACTGATATTACTATATTCTCTTAAATAAATCACAGAAGTGACTTCAAAAAATAAACTATTCCTATTCCAGTTAACTACAGTGTGATATTCACTGGGCATCTCTACAGTCTATCACTGTATCAAACTGAGACATAAAGAAAAAAAATAAACAGTTTTATCTGAAAGGGAATATCTTCTAATAACCAAAAGGAAATTTAGTGCCTATTATAGTATAACATTATCCTATTAGAGCAAAATATATTTAGTTTGCCTTATGCTTTGATCCACCCCAGGACTCTGTTATTACGATATCACGCTATCCGCTAAGCTTTAGTGCTTATGTAATTCAATAAGTGAAAAAAGATCAGCTCTTAAACAACTGAAGTAATAGCATAAGCTGATAGAAAAACTATGGAATGTGAATCTGTTAGTTTAGCAATAACAGGCAAACAGCAAATGTCATTAATGTAATATGTTTGTTTCCAGTATGACTGTTAAAAAACAAGGTTACCACTCAGTGCATAACACAACAGGCACTACAACACTTCCAATGATAATAATTTACTCAGACCATTTTTAAAAGCAAAAAATATTTGTTCCAAATTGTATAAAAATATAAAAATGGGTTAAGCGCTTTCATCCCAATGTTTTTTGAGACTTCTTCAGAACCATTTTGCTACAGATAAAGATGGCTTAAATAGGTTGCCTGAATTTCATTCATTCAATTGATCAATTGTCTTCTTTTCATAAAATAAGCTAAATTTGTTTCTTCAATGGACCTTGCTCTAATTGTACCCTGAAACCTAAAAACATGCAGTCTAATGTAAAACTTTCATTATAAAACAACACATGTTGACCTTAATAAAACACTAAAAAATGAATAAAAAACATGCTTTAAACCATAAAAAGTGCAATTAACACAGGTATTTGAATGAAATGATAAAATGATGTTAATAAAATTCTTAAGACGTGTTTATATTTAACAAAGATAAATAAAATTGCTACTATATAAAATCACTCTGGGCACTAAATACTGTTCTTCCAGCCTTCACTTAAAACTGATATCCTTTCAAATTTACAATGTATACAAATCTATATTTGTCATTTCAAAAGCCTAACCACCTATAATTCTTCTGCTCTAAATTTTAAAAGAGGTAAAATAGACAAGTTCTCAGTTAGCCTTAGTAATACCATGGTGTTAAGTCTAAATGGCCAAAACAATTCTCTTCTTTTTAATTCCAGCTCTCCCCATCCTCCTCTACGGTTTCTTGGTATAATGTCAAATATTCCAAATTTAAATTTGGTAAAACCTTAACTTTTCTGAGAATGTTAAAGAGTGCATTGTTGGCTTTGCCCTTAGAAATTGCATACAGCTTTTCATATGTTCATGTCCTCAGCTGTCTCTCCGTTTTACCTATATAAACATATTCACATTGTTGACTTATGGTTATATAGATTGTCCCTTTAGTAGCACAATTGCCCTTCTTAAATGCAATATTTATGATTGTTCCTGGTAGGGTAATTTCACTTCCTTCCAAGATATATTTACATTGTTTACATCACCCACAATGGCTAGTGCCTTTGGGTCTACGTGCTTTATTCATAATAGTGTGTTGAAAGAAAAACTTAAAATTCTTCCCTGTTTTGTCACAAAATTGGGTACTGCACCTAGAATTTCAATAATTTCAGGGTTACTTTTAAAAATTACCCAGTTTTTACTAATACTATTTTTGATAGCCCTAGCACAACCCCCAAAGGGTACTACCATACCATGTTCTCTTGAAACATCTGAATCAAGAAACCAACTCTAGATTAAAATTTAAAAAATTGGAACAAATTCTTGCGGCCGTACTAATTGACCTTTAAAAGTATTCTGTTTGTTGTGTTTTGGATGACAGCTTTGGAAATCCAAATAACTATTCCAATATTCTGGATGTTCTTACTGAATTTAAACTTTTTAAAAGGAAGTTCAACTTTCAAATATTATTCAAGGAACAAAATGATAGAGAATTTCCTGTTAACAAACTAAGTTTTAGGAAGAAAAGTATCTTTAACCCCCCTTTACACCCTACTGTGGCTATTTTTGACACAATTTGTTCTTCAGAAATTTATAAAACAGTTAACCAACAAAAGCTGAAATATAATTTAATGAAAGAAGAACATAATTTAATGAATGAACTAAGAGCAAACCCTAGGTTAAGAATTATGAAACTGGATAAGGGGAGTGGGTTGTTTTGGTAGACAAAATGGAATACACCGGACGCATGTTGGAACTGTTTCATGATGACCACAAGTACCAAGTGATGTCAAAGAATGAAATGAATATTGCACATAATTCAAGTTATTTGTGGATGATGCCTTAGAGCAAGGTACAATAACTGAAGAATTATATAATTTAAAAAATGAACACCTGCTTATCCCCACAGTCTTTGGAATACCCAAAAATTACAATAATATTCTACCCCCTGAAAGAGTGATTGTAGCAGCACACAATAGCCCTTTTTATACACTAGATGTTTTCATTGATATAATTATTAAAAACGCTATTTTATCTATTGATTATTTATTAAAAGACTCTTGGGACTTTCTATCAAAGATTAAACAAGAATGGTGTAGTGACACATGCAGCTTTTCCACCATGGATGTGGTTGATTTATTTACATCCATACATACCAAGAAGGCTTGGAGTTATTTTATGAAGCTATTCATAAATTGACAGAATTGAATAATAATTAATTAATTTTTATAATGCAGGTTATGAAAATCATTTTACAAAACAATTGTATTCACTTTGAAGGTGAATATTTCAGACAGACAAAAGGTGTAACAATGGGGGTGAGTTGCTCCTCCATTTATGCAAACTTGGTGATGTGGTTGTGGGAAAAAACATATATTTACATCTATTTTCAAAGAACATTGTGTGGTTTATCTGCATTTTTGGATGATATTTTTATTTGGAAAGGAATGTGACAGAAAAAGATGATTTTATGGAATTTATTAACAGCATTTCCCCTTTTTTCAAATTTACATATACTCATGCTGATAAAAGTATTGACTATTTGGATATTACTTTGTACATGGATAATAAGGATAGAGTGCTTACCTCAAATGTGTTTAGAAAATCATTATTTTCAAATAGTTATTTGGATATCCAAAGCTGTCATCCAAAACACACCAAAAAGAATATTTTTAAAGGTCAATTTGTACAGGCTTCAAGAATATGTTCCAATTTTTTTCAATTTTAAACTAGAAGTTGGTTTCTTGATTCAGATGTTTCAAGTGAGAGGTTACCCTCAGGACCTTCATTTTAAAACAAGAGAAGAAAGATTAGAAGGGTGCAGGGCTATATTTAAACCAATATTACGGGGAGGATCATCAGATTTCCATAAAGCCATCAAAGTCATGCACACATCCCATATTCATATTATGGTAGTTCCCTTTGGGGGTTGTGCTAGGGATATCAAAGATATTATTAATAAAAACTGGGTGATTTTTAAAAGTATCCAAAAATACAGAAAGCTAGCACAACAGTCAGCATCCAGAATCCTATATTTATTGTAATATGATAGAAACACAAGGCAAACAGATAGGATATTACAATAAATACAGGATTTTGGATCCTGACTGTTGTGCTGGCCTTCGGTATTTTTGGATCTTTTTATTTAGCCGTGCACCATTTTCCGTACGGGCATAATGATTGGTTTATACTGATTTTTAAAAGTAGCCCTGAAATTATTGAAATCCTAGGTACAGTACCCCATTTTGTGTACTAAACAGATAAGAATTTTAAGTTTTTGTTTGAACACACTATTATGAATAAAGCACTTAGACCCAAGGGCACTAGCCATTGTGGGTCATGTAAACAATGTAAATATATCTTCGAAGGAAGTGGAAATACCCTACCAGGGACAGCAATGAATAGTGTGTTTAAGGAAGACAACTGTGCTACTAAAGAGACAATCTATATAGCCATATGTCAACAATGTGAATATTTTTATATAGGTAAAACAGAGAGACAGCTGAGGAAGTGGATATATGAACACCTGTATGCAATTTCTAAGGAAATGTCAAGGTTTCACCAAATTTAAATTTGGAATGTTAGACATTATACCAAGAAACCGTAGAGGAGGATGGTGGAAGTTGGTATTAGAAAGGAGAGAATTGTTTTGGCAGTTTAGACTTAATGCCACAGTATTATCAGGGCTAAATGAGAACTTATCTGTTTTACCTGTTTTAAATTTTAGAGCACAAGAATTATAGGTGGTTAGGTTTTTGAAATGACTGATATAGATTTGCATATGTTGTAAATTTTAAAGGATATCAGTTGTAAGGGTAGGCTGGAACAACAGTACTCAGTGCCCAGAGTGATTTTATATAGTAGCAATTTTATTTGTCTTTGTTAAATATAAACATGTCATAAGAATTGTATTAACATAATTGTACCATTTCATTCAAATACCTGTGTTAGTTATACTTTTTATGATTTAAGGCAATTTTTTTATTCATTTTTAGTGTTTTATTAAAGTCAACATGGGTTGTTTTATAATGAAGGTTTTACATTAGACTGCATGTTTTTAGTTTTCAGGGTACAATTAGAACAAGGTCCCTTTAAGAAACAAATTTAGCTTATTTTATGAATGGAAGACAATTTATCGATTGAATAAATGAAATTCAGGCAACCTATTTAAGCCAACTTTATCTGTAGCAAAATGGTTCTGAAAAAGTCCCAATAAACAGAGGGACGAAAATGCTTAACCTGTTTTTATATTTTTTTTCTTATATAATTTGGAATAAACACTTTTTACTTTTAAAAATGGACTGAATAAATTATTAAAATTGGAAGTGATGGAGTGCCTGCTATATTATATACTGAGTGGTAACCTTGTTTTTTTAATAGTCTGGATTTTGGCTACTATAAATATGCTGTTCGGGATTTTGTTTCCAGTATAACAGCAACATTTGCAAATCTAATGTAAGCATTGTCCGGGTGATATCCTGTACTGAGGATTAGAATTGAGCTAGTAAATATTTCAGCATAATACATAAAGTTGCTTACAAGGTTCAAGGTTTTCCGTAGTACCAATGGATCCTGAGAGAGATTTATGCATACAATAAAAGTACTTTTAATTATGTACCATGTCAGGTATGCTAACAACAGCCAAGAATACATGCTATGGTTTGTGTTCATCTCACATCAACTGGTTCCATAAAAGATGAATATATAGAGCACTGTGACTTCCCTTACAATGTCTGAGAGTAAGATTTGCAGTGGATATGGTAAGGCATACCAGACAGAGTGGGTCAAGTAACTGAAGCTTTTATTTTCAATGATCATAGAAATACAGAGAATAGTCACAGCAGTATCACTGAATGAAATGACCAAGGAGGATTTTTAATATAGAACCAATCCAGATGATTTGGCTAAAGCATTAATCTTGAAAGAACGTAGCTGTCAATAGCTTGTTCCATCAGTTTTTACCCTTATAGTCTAATTGATTTCTCAACGAGTGTGTATCTGCACAAAGTACGCCATAAGAATCCTAGTACATTTATATTTTTGTTAAAAAAAAAGCTTTTAGACAGATGTATAGTATTGGTTCTGCCTCTCCTCTGGATTGCCTTGAAAGCCTTAACAATTTTATTTATACAAAAATAGATCCTCTTACTCATCTAGGCTGTTTATAATATATTGTACTAAAATTTTCTGCAGGCGAATGTTTGATTTTTTTTTAAATAAGAAGACCAGACTTTTTAGGAAATATTAACTTGTTGAGAAGTGTGAGACATTTCAGTTCTGAGCCTTGAACTACATTATATCCTGGGTAGTATATGTAATTGCCACAATCAGGCATTTACAGTTCATCTTCCTAATGCATGTTTATTCCCCAAGTGCTTTGATAAATATATAAATTCATAATATAATAAAACATTGCAATCCTTAATCATAATAAATTGCATCAGTGGGTATCCATCTACTCTAAGCATGACAGAAAGTGAAATTAACATCAATGACAGGGCCGTTCACATTAAAGCAATAACCACACAGTTACTTGCATATTTAAGTGATAAATTCATCATACCATTGATTATGAAACTATAATTTAAAATCACACACTTCATATGTGTGTCCATGTGTCACAGAGCTAATGGAGATTCAGCAAAAAGACAGAAGCTGATATTTCTCCAGCAGTATGTTATTACATATACTCAAGTGTAATGCGTGAAAGTAAGTGAAATACCAAGTCCAAAATGAATGGCATGGAAAGGATTTCATATATTACAGAACTATCCTGAAAGAAACTGGAAAGATAAATTCACTGCATTTTCCCCTATAGTGCTATCTCAGTAAAGAAATGTATAGCTTTCTAACATTCAGTCAGTGGCATTCACACTATGTGAACCCAAGAATACAAACTGAATGTCATGTTTTGAGGAAAAGCCTCATGAGTTAGCAAGGAAAATACTTTCAAGAGGATTATAAAACAAGTTATTGTGCTATCATTACAAGAACTGTGGATCCCCACAGAAGGCTTGCTAGAAGAATATTCAGGTTAGAGGGAGAGTAGGAAAATTATCCTGCATTAGGAGCAGTACATTTCTCACCTTGAAAAAACATCACAATATTCATTTTTATGTTCCACTTTGATAAGCAGCAGAGAATGGTTCAGGCAGTTGTGTCCAGTCAGAATTTAAGGCACAAGATTAATTTCTATTCCTGGACATTTGCTTTGAAGTTCCAATTAGCTTGCAATAATGGGATACATGCACAGTTCTGATGAAGCATGAAAGCCACATAAATAATTATTGAGTGTTTTATAATACTATCCTTTCTTATTTCAAGGGATGATAATTAATGTGCAATTCCCACCCCAATATAATTTAAGGTTAAAAACAGTAGCAAAAATTACCCCTAAATTATTTATATCATTCTTCCAGATAAAGAATGATGCATCAAGGGTACTTTAAGCATATGAATGTTCAATACTATAAAAAGATGCAAAGTCATGCACACTAAATGTTCCAAAGAAGATGTTATATTAACAGGTAAATGGAAAGAAAATATAATTTACAATTTACATGAATGGCATTGGTACAGTCTTTTCTTTTCATAGCACAAACAGGCATAGGATTAGAAAGGACATGCCTAGGCAGGCCATTTGAGAGGGCCGTTGTATTTGTCCGCACAAACTTCCTAACTAAAATGCTTCTTTGCTGCTTTTTGCAAGTTATTAATAGTGATTTGTCACTGTGAGTGAAGTCCTGGCCATTTCTATGTTTTTTTTTAAACTTGGTTGATTAAAACATAACCCTTTCTCTCATTTAGATATAGTTTTCAGCAATGCAACAAAAAGAGGAACTGGCTTAACTAGTACTAGTTTAATAAGCTGCACAATTGAAAAAAACATGGTCTCTACCTTCATCATCAGCCCCCTTTTTCCCCTTTTTGCATAGGATCATGTAATGATGATGTATGGATGTAAATGAGAGTCATATCAACTGCCTTGTTGTCAACAGTGATGATGCTCAGCTGTCACATGGTATATCTCATGCGGGCCATCTGTTAGCTAAAAGTCATCATCTCCTCTTTTCTTCTTCTGTCTTTCTCAGATATTTTTACCAGATCACCTTCTGCTTTCCTGCACATGTGACCAAAGCATCCCTCCTTGACCTTTTCTGTAACTGACACTACTTTGGATAGTACCCTGATGTCCTCATTTCATCATCTGTCCCACAGTGTGTCGTGAGAAAACTAAACTTTAGCTATAGGCCAAATATCTTTTCTCTGATCCCTTTGTCATGTGTGTTTTATTGAAAATAAAGCAAACCTTTATGCCTGGGAGCAAAGATAAAAAGAACACCTGCATTTTAAGGTCAAAAAAGAAACTTACCTAATTATATCACTTCCTGAACTTAAACTACATACTGTCACTGGGCCAATGTCTGCCTAAAGAACTCATGAATATTTAAACAGACTAGAAGCAATGTGTATACTGAATGAAACCTGATACTTAAACACAGGGACAGTAGCCTAGTAACTTCCTATGAACCTATATGTTTTTCATAGATACAACAAAAATTGATTATTGAACAGTTTTTTTTTCATACCCATAATGAAAGCCTGCAAAAAGCCATATTTCTCTGCAGCTAAATGTCACTTCAGCCATGTGTCCCCAACCAAATGTACCAGAGGGAAATGTCACACTACCTAGGCACCTAAACCCCATTTCAATTAAGATAATTGAGAATAAAGTAATATGTCTTCAACCCTGCCCAGTTGTTACAATAATGTTTTATAATTTAATGTCTTTTCTGATTTCTAGGGCTGAGTATTCAGTTAGTTTCTTACTGTCTAATGTTTAACACTTACAATTACTTTGTGGAAAAAACTAGATGCTAGCATTTATCTTTTATTATATGAATCACTCTTCCAGATGAAAAGTAATAGAAAAAATGACGCAGAAAAAACATACTCGACAAGAATATGAATTTTCAGTACTTCATATAAATACATGTACATTAACTAAATAATTGAAACTCTTGCAATATTTACAGAAAGTTTAGGAAAACATGTGTGTGTTCATTCTTGGATAATTATTTTAATCTGCAATGCTCCTACATAGTCAATAATTTAAATGAGTAAAGAAATAAAAACAGATAAAAAACAGTTTGCAGCTTACCTGGATTTAAATGTATAAGTGCTGGCTTAATTCTTGCACCAAAAGTAGCAATGGGTGGTCGGGGGTGGAACATACATAGCTAGGGCATTCCCTGGTTCTTGTCACCAACCAGACCTTTTCTCAATTAAAAGGCTTCTGTACTGCCTTTTGAATAATATCACTGGTGATTAACATTGATTCTGCCCTGTCTGTGATGTCTTGGCCATATGTGAGTTGCTTTTACACTTATTTCATCAAAATGGAATCCCTCATGTTCTTAAGATATATTTTCCAGTAACAGGAAGGTGAAAAAACAAAAACAGGCTAAACTAAAGTACTTATTTACGGAACCACTGCACAACTGAAAAAAAATTCTTATGGGAACAAGACTTCAACTATACGCCAAACATCAATTTCAAATATCTTTCTCATTCTTATTTTAGAAATAGAGTATTATGGTTAGAAAAATAAAAAAAAACTGTTTTTTGCAGTATGCAGAAAAATAACATAAATGGGCCATATTATAGATTCGTTAACTGAAACTACATGCTAACTATGGCCTAGCATCTACTTAGATAATATGTTTAAACACAAGAAAAAGAGATGTGGAAAAAGCCAGACTTGCATAATGAGCAAAACCTGCTATCTAAACATTTATTTTCATACATACCAGAAAAATAATGTTTAGTGAATAGTTTAATGACAGAAACAAATTAACTTTACTGTACAACTTTTGGTTTTACCAGCCAAATCCCCTTATATCATCATTTTGTTATTCTTTACATACATACCTTCTACCAATCTTAATTACTTAGTGGATGCCTGTTCCCATAACTTAACTCATTTTACTAATGTACTATGCGATCTTTGGTCAGTTAATTATTCCTAATGCTTTGACCTTGAAGGTAAACACTTGCACCACACCACACTTGTCACATAGTCCCTCAAAACCTACACCACCAAAACAGACACTTAGAAACACAGAATGCACACCTACAATCACAGAGGCTCTCAATAAAAATCTGCTCAAGCAACAGAGACCTCCAAAGCAGAAATGCAAGCAACCTCCACCCCCCCAACACAACCCAAATGACACATAGCCCACAAACTCAGTGTGCCACTCAACCACAGCCCATAAGGCATAACACCGTACCCAACACTCTAGTCATATTTTCATACATACCAGAAAAATAGCATATAGTCAGGCACACTGATGTTCCACTCACCAGGCTAAACAAGGAGAAAGTTACTGTCAGCTGCCTATTGGTTGCATTCACTCGAGGCACTCTTTAAAATGGAGAGCATCGACATCTGTGCAGTGACATACCTGGTTCAAGGATCCAGAGAACACATCTGCATTACCAGGCTATAATTCATACCACACCTTTCGGCCACCTAACCTGGACCAAAACACTAAAGGTGGAGGCGTGTCCATATTCATTATGGATATCCACACCTCCAAGCTTCTTGCTCAGCATAATGCATCTGAGATTATCCAAGTGCAACTAACTCTGGGCAAGACCGCAGTCCAAATTGTAACTTGCTACAGATACCCCACCATGCCCCAGGATTCCCAATCCTCATTTCTTGATACACTGTAAAATATTAGGGTACAACCCAACACCGTCATAATGGGTGATTTCAACTACCCCACCATTAACTGGGAAAGCTACACATGTACCAACTCTTTTGCTCAACATTTTCTGAAATTCATAAATTCCAATGCCTTGGATCAACTTATCCACACCCCCACCAAGGACAGAAATATCCTAGACCTAGTCATTACCAACATGGGTGACCGGTGTTCCACACCAGAGATCAATTCCTCGTTGGTCAGATCTGACCACAAGCTAATCACCCTAGGCATCCATATTCCACCCCCACCCCCCATTGGGGAAACCACCATAAAAAATTTCTCCAAAGCCAACTTCATGCTTCTTAAGACAGAAGTAGCAAACTTCACGACACCCATGCAGACGGACAATAGAGGTACGACTGCTGAATCCTACACAAATGCACTTTATAAGCACTTACACAAGTGCATGGATCATGCTATCTCTAATAGAACTAAGATGCTATCCTCCAAAAAAAGGAAGCCAATCTGACAGTCCCCTGTCATAAACAAACTCTACAACATAAGAAAGAAACTGTTGCAAAAAAGAGTAAAATCCCATGATTGGAGGAACTCCCTGGTCAGCCTCAGTAAGAAGCTGAGATCCCTCATAAAATCCTCCAAAGCTAGTTATGAAAACAAAATCACCACTGATTCTAAAGACAACCACAAAGCATTCTGTAACTATGTCAAGAATTTCAATGACAACACTCAGATCTGCTCTGAGTTACAGCACAATGGCACTAAATATACAGAACCAACTGATATTGCCAACATCCTGGCAGATAGGTTCAGTATTAACTTTACCCCTCTCTCACCCCCTAAAGGGCCCATCTCTATACCAGAAGAATGCAAAATTCCTGTAATCACAGCTGCACAGGTAAAAAACACACTCTCCAAAGCCAAGAACACAGCATCCATGGGAACTGACAACATACCAGGCTGCGTTCTACACAAACTACAGAATGAACTGGCACCCCACCTAAGCACAGGTTCAATCATAGCCTCACCTCAGGCTTTGTGCCCACTGAATGGCACACAGCAACAATTATCTCACTACACAAAGGGGAAGCCACTACGTACCCCAGGAACTACCACCCCATTAGCCTAACGAACCTGGTCTGCAGGGCCATGGAATGTATCATCATGGAACTTATAAATAAAGACACTGGTAATCTCCAAACTCTGGACCCCACCCAGTTCAGGTTTGTAAAAGGCAGATCATGTCTCCTAAACCTGATAGACTTCATTGAAGCAGTCATCAAAGCCGTAGATGAGGGTAAGATGGTTCACACAGCCTATCTAGATCTCATCAAGGCTTTTGATACCCTCCCCCACTCTGGAATTATAGATAAAGTCACTAAACTATGTATAAATCCCTATGTCACAAGACTGGTTGCCAACTGGCTCACTGATAGAACTCACACTGTGAAAGTAGCAGACTCCAAATCCAACTTCAGACCAGTGACAAGTGGAGTACCACAGGGTTTAGTCCTGGGTTCTCTCCTCTTTGGTATCTACTTTTCTGAAGTACAGGCTAACACAGAAGGTCTTCGGCTAATGAAGTTCGCAGATGACTGCAAACTAGGAGCCATAATTGAAACTCCTAACGATGTAGACATCCTACAAAAGGGTCTCACTGAGACAGATGCCTGGTGTCAAAGCCATGGCCTCAAGCTCAATGCCAAAAAATGCATTGTCATCCCCTTTGGTAAAAACTCTGTACCCATGAGTTACCACATAGGTGGTAGTCTACTTAACACTGAAAGTGTGATAAGAGACCTTGGGACACAGGTGGACAGTAGTCTCTCCTTTGATAATCACATTGTCACAGTAGTCAGGAAATCCTTCTACGTGGCACACCTCATCACAAAAGGTTTCTCATCCAGGAAAAAAGAGGTCATTGTTCCCATCTAATCGTCAATCATTAGACCCATTATAGAGTGCAATGCCCCTTTTGGTATGTACCTCACAAGACATCTACAACAACTGGAAAGGCACAGAAATACCTTACAAAGAGGATTACCGGCCTCAAACAGATGCTCTATGCAGACCATCTCAAAAAACTCCAGCTTTACTCCGTCGCATATCACCTACTCAGAGGCGATCTCTGCCTAACATACAAAGCTATGTCAAACCCAGAGCTGTTGGACATGCTCCACTTAAAGAAATCCCAATCCCTCCGAGCTATACACTCTAGGGACTTAAACCTTGTCACCACAATAAACAGAACTCGCTGGAGGGATACATTCCTGTCCCACAGACTTCACATACTCTGGAATAAACTACCTATCTATATCAAACAAAGCTGCTCATTAGTACTCTTCAAGAAAAATCTTGATGACTGAATGGGAAATAGGAAATTCACCCCGGGGATCACTTCTGTGGCTCTGCTCGACAGTGGCACAGGAAAATAATTTTCTTGGGTGGCAAAAGCCAGGGTACCTTTTTGGCTAGGCTTATATATAGGCCCTAGGGCCAATAGCCTAGTACTTACCTATAAACCTATGAACCTTGCATTCTTGGCACCATGCTTAGATCATAATCCCACTCTATGAGACTTCACATTTGATGTAGCCTAGGCTCATATAAGTGAAAACATTGCTGCTAAATTTAGTCTTAAGATTGCTGTATTTAATGGTATAGCAAAGTCAGGCTTTGCCAACTCATCTTCCCTCATGGTGCACTGTAATATCTTACGTGCCTTTCTCTCAATGTTTCTATAATGGTCTAAAGTTTTTAAACTATGAACCTCAAGCCCATGTGGAAAAAAAGAGGAAAAAGGGGGTTGTGGATGGATGGAAGGATGGATGTGGATGGAGGCATGAATGAAGGAATGGTTGGATGGATGGACACATGGATGAAGGCATGGATGGATGGAGGTATGGATAAAGACATGGAAGGATGGATGGGTAGAGACATGGATAAAGACATGGATGGATAGATGGATGGATGCTTAGAACTTCCATATCCTTTGCCTCTTTTTTTTTACTGAAAATTCTGATTCACTAAAGTATAAGCTGCACCTGGATTATCTTCTACTTCTCCTATTAAAAAATAAATTAAATATGAGGCCAGCCTTGCATATTTTTGAAGTTCACTTCA
The DNA here is from genome assembly GCF_019279795.1 of Protopterus annectens. Classification (NCBI taxonomy): domain Eukaryota; kingdom Metazoa; phylum Chordata; order Ceratodontiformes; family Protopteridae; genus Protopterus; species Protopterus annectens. Next base: position 114,559,586 of record NC_056725.1, read on the forward strand.
CAAATACTCACCTTTCTTAGTAGTTATTTCTCCTATGCTTTTACCATACATTAAAGATGAACCTTTTTTAGTACTGCAGGTTGTAAAGGGCTGCCGCGGTGGTGCAGCGTTTAGCGTTGCCACCTCACAGCAAGAGGTTCTCCGGTTCGATTCTCGGCTGGGGTGCCTTCTGTGCGAAGTCTGCATGACCTCCCTGTGGTCACGTGAGTTTCCTCCCGGTGCTCTGGTTTCCTCCCAAAGACATGCTGCAGGTGGATTGGGCACTCTAAATTGGCCTTAGGTGTGCGTGTGTGTGCCTCCTGTGGAAGGTTGGGCACTGGGCTGGCAACTTGACACTGTAAAACACTGCCAATCATAAGCGGACAGTGATCCACTGTGGTGACCCCTAACCGGGAAAAAGCCGAAAGAAGATGAAGAAGTACTGCAGGTTGTAAGAGAACAAAAACTCCAAAATGCAGAGATCTGAATAAATGGCCATTTGGAACCATTTTGTTCAACTTCTTTATGTGAGTCCATACTCTTCTTAGTTTTGCTTTCTGTACATAATCGTTTGAACTCTTTCTTACCTTACGTCAGAATTATATTTTACCTTTACCACCAACAGATATATGGCATGCCATCAAAAATCTTAGTGAAATCAAGATATTCATATACGCTCTATAATACAAACTTCATGCCAAATACTTTTCCTGCACTGTATTAATTTAAACTGGCATGGACATTTTCCTGTGAATACACATTTTTATAGTCAGTATAATCCCTTACAACTATCTTGCTTATATTTTCCATGGTATTTCCTATAGTGGATACATGCCTAACCGATCTGCACTTACTTTCTCATTTCTACAGCTTCCCTTTAAAAAAATAACAACAGTTATTATAGATTTATCAGCTAGCATCGGTGTTATACCCAGTGACCAACTTGGTCCAGTAATCACTATTGCCATTTTTTTTACATTCTTTGATTCTAAGTCACCTGGACTGTAATCTTTATCAGTCTTCAGCACTATCAGATTTTCTAGGACTTGCATCTCATCAGTAAATTCTCTTTTTCTTTGTACAGTTATCCTTCATTGTCAAAAAATGATTTTTCACAGGGCATTCTTATTTTCTTTCTGCAAAATCAAAAACAAAATTGTAGCTGAGTGTATTAATCAACTCATATGGCATCTCACAAACTCTGTATTAGCTAATAAGGATGCCAAATCTGTCCTTTATCCTCTTTGTTTGAGAGAGATAAACAATCATATTTCTCTGTTTGTATAATTTTGGTTGTTCTTTCAATAAACTTTGACCTCCTGCTTTGCCATTGCATTCCGTTTTTTTTTTCTATTCAATTGGTTCTGCTTGTTCTTTTTCTTTTCCTTAAAGTCTTTTAATTTTTTAAGTGTTTCAGTTACTTCTCTAGAAAACATATTTCTTTTATTTCTCTTTTTACCACTGCCATTGTCTGTGTAACACCATTACTCAGATTACCAGTAGCAAAATATTACTCCTTTTCCTTTTTGCTTCACCTCATCTTTTCAGTTTTTAACCCACCATATATAATTCCAAAATCAAACCCATTAATCTTCCAAAATTTTGCCCCTTCTACCTTATTTTATTTTCTTCTAAGCAGAACAGACAGCACAGAGGTAATTATCTTTCAATAGCTGATTTACTTCCCTGTTTGTCAACATTTCTGCATTTGTACATATGCCATCAGTCATATTTTCTTTTGATTAACAAGCATATTTCAGTGCTTCTTTTCTGCCACCTGTGTCAGCCCTCATATTTTAGATAGTTTAAATGAATCTTAAATTTAGTGTATTCAGATTTTGAGTGTTTCAGATATGTCATTTAAGTCATGTTCTGCAACTAGATCTTGTGCATGCTAATTTATCACATGTTGTAGATTAAAAAAGTACAGCCTACCTTTCTTTTGTCATCTTCTGAAGCAACTAGAAGTATTTCTAGAAAACTTTGAGAGTTGCAAGTGTACCTGCTTTAACGATGTTGGGTAGGCACTACACTATATTTTAAATTCCTATAACTACATATAATAATAAATCTGCTAAATTAATTTTGTTTCAGTGACTAAATCTAATAATATATATTCTACTTATAATCTATAATACTATATTAGAATCCTGCTGAGCATGGAGCCATCTTTAAATTTCTTGTCTCCCACAAGGACACAAGTGCTCTTCAGCAATTGCATTCTGCTTGCTGAGCACACTCAAGCAAATCTGCAGTCTGCGGCTACCACTCCACCCATACAGTATAAGAAGGAATCAATACTGCAAAACTAAATAAGGATATACATTTTGAGTCTCAAGAGCAGGGTCAGTCCACCCAGGGATTCTACTTGTATTTTTTATGAGAGTGAAGCTATTACATAAGCAGCATTTCTTAGTAGTTCTCAGTGTGCTAAGAAAACTGACTGTTGTAGCCTTGTGTCCTCCCCTCCCCCCACTAGTGCAGTAATCCTAACTGTCCAATAGACAGTATACATTTAATTCAGATCCCTGTGACTAAATTAACCATCAAGCAGCCCTCTCGGTGCTTTCTGCCTTAGTTTGTATCACCTGGAGGCCCACCTGTTTATTTGCATCTCTATACATTCCCCTTCATTGCTAATGTAGCTCCCTTCTCTAATCTGTGCACAAACTGGTTACTAATCAGCAAGTCAGTTTGAAGACACACTCCCAACCTTAATAACGTTTGCTGTCTCTTCTCTCCTTCACTTTACAGGTAGTTTGAATTCTTACTTACCCCCTCTGAGGCCTTCACTGATAGTTTTCCACTGATTGCCCCTCTGGTTTCTTTGCATTCCACCTGGTTTACACCCCTTGTGCTATCTCCCTCCCCCAATACTAAGTCTATATTAGAATCCTGCTGAGCATGGAGCCATCTTTAAATTTCTAGTCTCTCACCAGGACACAAGTGCTCTTCAGCAATTGCATTCTGCTTGCTGGTAAGCCATTAGACCTCAGGAATTTGTTTAAAGTGTTCAGATTTGTAAAGTAATACTTACTTTTTACTTTTGTCTTGGTGGGCTCTGCCCCGCTCTGTTCACCCTCGCTAATGCTCGGGCTCTGTCTGCTCCCCTGCCCCCTATTCCCTCCAGCCCCCACTACCTCTACATTTATAGTAATCACAGCCACACCCACAGCTCACCCTCACATCAACTCCACCAATCACAGCTCCTCAAGTCAGATCACATTATACCACACCAACTTGCTCCACACAAACATAGTCTTAATCACTCTCATTCCCATTAAGCATTTTTTACATCACCCACACTACTTACCCATCCACATATAGTGCAACCCTATAATTCCTATTCAGACCCCCACCTAGTACCATCTTAAACTTTATAACCATGACTATCACACAACTAGGTCTAGTCTGTCTTGTCATAATTCTTTATAACACCACAAGTTATCACTCTAGCAATATCCCTAAACTTAGTAGCACAACACTACATTATCTACTCTCATACACAGACACCACACATTATAATAATATCTGCCCACAATTGTTCAAGAACTTCATAACGGTCCAATTCAGAACTAAACACATATGCTCTCATTCCTACTCCAAAAAAAAAACAAAATACTTTCTCACACTCCTTACCAAACTCCAACATCTGTATCACCATTTTAACACCAGGCTCACCATAAGTGGGGATATCCACCCCAACCCAGGCCCGAATCCATCCTGTCCCAACAAGCTGTTCCAACACAAATGTCAGAACATAACACCCCCACTATCTTCATCCCTGGGCAAATCAACAACAGCAACAAAGCCAACCATATTTTAATGCTAAATATTAATATTAGAAGTATCAAAAATAAAATACCTGAACTCCAGGCCACAATAACACACTACTCCCCAGACATAGTGGCTTTAACAGAAACCTGGCTAAATAAAAACATAGCTAACTCAGAAGTTCTCCCTACCGACTACAATATCATTAGACAAGACAGACCACTTCGTAAAGGGGGTAGAGCTGTCTTACTGTATAAGTCCAACTTAACTGTATGTCAATTACTAAACTCCTACCCCTCCTCCAATAATTGGGACATACTTATCTCACAACTTCAACTTCACCCTAAAAAGGTCATCACCGCAATTGTGATCTATATTCCACCTGGTAATACACCTGCTAGCCTTGAAGACTTCTTATCCTGGTGTTCTTCCACATACTCACAAGAAACCCTTATTCTGGAGGATTTCAACCTAGATTGGTTCACCTGCATATCAGAAACACCAAGTAATCTAATAAATCTCCATGGCTGCCAGCAGCTAGTCCAAATTCCAACAAGATGTGATAAAAAATCTAAAAGGGAATCCATCCTTGACTGGGTGCTAACTAACAACCCCACATTGTACCCCCATGCAGGCAGTCTCCCAGACACCTTAAGTGACCACAACATAATATACTTTATACACAGTAGAACAAGCATGTGCAAAACCACTAACTATATATCCACTAGAAACATAAAAGAATTATCTCCTGAGGTCCTCAATACTTTACTCTGTAACTGTGACTGGACCCCCCCCTAAAAACCCTCCCACTTGACCAGGCTGTAGCATATTTCAACGAAACATTTCTACAACACCTAGACACTGTTGCTCCATTGCGCAAAATCAAGGTTAGAACCTCTACAAACCCCTGGCTCAGTAAATAAACCAAACAAATCCTCAAGTCCGGAGACACTGCCTGGTTTTACTATAAAAAAAAAAACAAAGAAATACAAAGCCTAACTAAGTACCAAGAACTGCGTAACCATGCAAAAAATGCATTAGGCTGGACAAAAAATACTACTACATGACATTACAAACTAAATACCAACACAACCCCCAAAAATTTTGGAAAAATGTAAACCAGCTGCTAAAACCCACCCAAAAGGCTACCCCCAAACGAACCACCTCTGACACTAAAGTTCCCATCAAAACACAATTCAACTCCCACTTTGTGAACTCAATTCTATCCTTAGTATCACAGGACAGTTCCTTCCTCACTATCCCCCCCAACACAAATAACACTAATACAAGCTTTGCCCTCAAAACGGTTTCCACCACTTCAATCAAAAGCATGCTCTCCAAACTAAAAACCTCATCAACAGCAGCTGACCTACTCCCCAGCTATTTCTTGAAACTAACAGAAGATGCTATTGCTATCCCAATCTCCACTCTCATAAACAGATCAGTTGTTGAAAACTATGTGCCCAAACTCTGGAAATATCCTATGTTACACCCATACATAAAGGTGGGACCACCACTGAACTTAATAACTACAGACCCATTGTTTAACTCTCCCCCCTGGCCAAAATCCTAGAAAAATGCATCCATACCCAGATGCTAAAATATCTCCTAGACAGCAACATTCTGTCACCTACTCAGCATGGTTTCAGACCTGCCCATAGTACCACTACAGCCCTCCTCTGCTTCACAGACACAATAAACCATCTCAAAAATGAAGATCTGCAGGTGTCAACTATTTTTTTGGATATGTCCAAAGCATTTGACACAGTCTCACACCAAATCCTGCTAAACAAACTAAACCAATATCACCTATCAAATTCTACTCTTACCTGGTTCCAAAGCTACTTAACTGACAGGTACCAAGCTGTGAAATGGGAAAATCCTCTCTCTCCTCAGCTGCCCATAACTATAGGAGTCCCACAGGGTTCTATCTTAGGGCCACTACTATTCACAATCTTTACAAATGACCTCCATACCTCCACACAGCATGCATCTATCATTCAGTATGCAGATGACACTACCTTAATATGTGCTGCACAAAACATTCCCACCCTCCTGCAAACAACTCAACTAGCATTCTCTGACGTTGAAAGCTACCAAACCAAAGGCCAACTTATCCTCAATCCACAGAAAAATCAGCTTATGATTATAACCAGTTCTAACAAAAACACTGTTAACAGTCAATTCACTATCTACTCCACAAATGCTACTCCAATCGCTCCAGTGGCACAGGCTAAGCTATTGGGGATAACCATAGACTCCCCCCTAAAATTTGATAGTCATCTCAACTAAACTATTAAAAAAGTACATACCAAACTGGGATCACTCTACCATATCAAACCATTTCTTACCAACAACACCAAGATCAGCCATTTCTCGCTCCCAACTTCTATCCACCCTACTCTATGAATCTCCCCTTCTGACTAATCTCAACAAAACTGAACTAAGCAAAATGGAAGCCTGCTATAACAGAATTGCCCGCTTTGCTGCAAATTGCTCATATAGAACTCATCACTGGACTGCTTTGAGACAGCTCCACTGGCTAGAACTTCCCAATCTCCTAACCTACAATCAGATCTGCCTCTGACATTCTATCTATTACCTCCCCAATAAGTGTCCTGCCCTCAAAAACCTAGTACAACATCACTCAGCCAAAAGGCCTCTTAGATCATCAAGCAAACTACTACTAGAAGTCACCAACAGCTACAATAGCTTTGGAGATGCACTATATAGTAGTTCAGTGGCTAAAAAATGGAACTCTGTCCCCACTAGCATTCAAAACGCATCATCCAAAGCCTCATTTAAAGACCTCATCAGGCAACACCTCAAGCAAAGTTGGCAGTGCCATGATTGCTCCCCAGGCTAGTGAAAGCAGATAAGGTACACATACTAAACCTAGAGTACTTGATTAAGATTGAAAACTATTCTCACAAACACTGGCTAATCTACAATGTATGAACTATACCTGTGTACTATGTATGTATTCTACCTATGTTCCAAATTTCAGCTCTACACTACAAATCTATTAACTACCTTCATTTTTAAATTAATATTTTTTGTTTGTTCTCTCCATTGTAACTGTTGATGTGCTGCATACCACTGTAAAAACATGTATTTTGTAATTTGTGTGTATACTGATCATGTCTAAATGTATCTGTAATTTTTCTATGCGAAGCTTTTCTCCACGGGCCTCTGCTGAAAAAAGGCTTTTTTGGCTCAGTCAGACACCCCCGGTTGACAAATGTAAAATAAATAAAATAAATAAGCTTTGTTTCATTTCTACTTTATCCTGTGTTTAGAATATAGTTATCAAATTTGCTTACATCAACATATTTATCAGCCTTCTACCTTATATTTTCATCACTTTTTCTTTTTCTCTCAGTATACTCCCTACTACTTGCTCCATTTCCAGATCATTTTCGATTTCTACTTAGAACAAAACAAGATTTTCTTGTGGTATGAAAACTTACTGCTACAAAATTAAATTTATTCTACTATGTGTGCCACTGAGCTGTTTTTATGCATACATTTTGCAATATATATTTGTCTTTATAACATATGTTAACTCTATAAACTTGTAAAATAGATAATGTGCTGCTTATTGTATGATCACTATGTGGTTTCAGTTTTTGTTGCCAACATTTTATTTTTTTCAAAACAGGTTTATTGTTTTAACATATAAGAGAAATATCATAACAATTTTATACAAGTAATTAAAAATAGGTATTATTATAATATTCAACAAAACAACTAAAGTATTTACAAAGACATCCACTACAATCAGATCAATTAATTAAACTAAAATACCATGCTATTGAAATTAAAATTTTTTTAACAAATTTTGTAAATTATCCCATACAATAAAATAAGATGTTTTTCTATTTGTTCTAGTCCTAATTGTGTTTATTTCCATATGGCACACTATATTCATAACATTTTTAAATTCATTGAACGAAGGAGGTGTATCTGAAATCCAATTTCTAGTTATTATTTTCCTAGTCACTGCTAGAATAGACCATAACAAGGGAAGCTTAACCTTTTTAACACTTTGAGGTACAGGTGTGTTGAATAATATAAGAGATTTAGAAATAATGAAATTATCTGTAAAAGAGCCTGCAAAATTCATTAATTGACTTCCAGTATTCTTTCAATTTTATACAGTCATAAAACATATGAGCCCAGTCAGCATTAATTTCTACATTACATCTCTTACATAGATTATCTTTATTATTTATTTTATTCATCATCAAAGGTGTATAAAAGATCTATGTAAAAATTTCCATGTATAAAGTCTCCAGACAATGGAAGACGTAGTTCTATAAGCAAATTCCAATATATATTGTTTATCTTGTTGATTTGGTGGGTCCCCATTAATAGAAGTGAAATAATTCCAGTATGAATCTACACTGTAAAAGTTTCTTGTCTGATAACTTTATGTATGTATGAAAGTTTACCTTTATCAGAAACTTTATGTTGTAAATTTAATATCAAGTAATCAATCAGTGTTGGAATAGATTCTTTAACAGTTATAGACATTAAATCTATTTTATTAATGAGATGTTGTCTAAAGGTCTAAACCTCTAACCAGCAAGTTTCTCTTAGATCAAATTCTTGTTTTAAGAAATCTAGATTTTTAACTTTATTATCAGATATCAACTGATACCAGTACTTTAGATCATTATCTATAGCTAAATGAGTTCCTTCAGAAGTAGATGACAAAAGCATACCCTGAGTATACATTATAGGAAATACAATAAAATTCCATTCCCTATACTTAGGGTGCATGAATATAAAGTTACGATAACTAATAATAATATTTAATGGGTAACAAACCATATGTTTAGGTGTAATAGGTGAAGTACAAAATTCCTTTAGTAACCATAACATGGAGTTATTTACAATCATATTTTTATGTGTTAACGGGATTTTCATGAAGTGTATACTAATTAGCTCCCAATAATCTTTCCATTTTGTGACATATGACTGATCTATTAATAAAGTAATAACTTTTACAATAGAAGAGATAGTATATAAATTAAAGTCTGGAAAAGAAATACCCCCTTGAGACCAGCTATTAGTATGTTTCTTTAATGCAATCCTAGGTCTATTAGGTGCCCATAAGAAATTTAACATTAGTGTGCTCAGTTTCTTGATAATTATTTTTGTAGGTGGAAGTATTATTGATTGTATTAAGTATAAAATCTTGGGGAATATTATCATTTTAATAATTGTAAGTCTCTCCTCCATAGTAAAAAACATATTATTCCAGGTATTAAAAAGATTTTGTATATTAAGAAAACAGGTATTATAATTATTATATATAATAGATTTAATATCTTTAGATAGTATTATACCTAAATAAGTTATCTGACCTGAATTGGGTACATATTTAGTAAAATCACTAATGAGAATATTTTTTGTGTATATATAGGTAGTATTTTAATTTTTCTTCATTGAATATTAAACCAGAAATACTTTTAAAATTCATCATGTTATCAAATAGAGACTGTATAGAAGAATTAGATCCTGCTGATGTAATTAGAACATCATCTGCAAAAGTTGAATTTTGGATGTTGTATTTTCATCTATTTCAAAACCCTCTATGTCAGTACTGTTTCTGATCAAATTAGCCCAAGGCTCCATTACTAAAGTGAATAATAGTGGAGAAAGTGGACATCCTTGTTTTGTACCTTTAAGAATGGGTATTTTTGTGAAACATATGTTCCTACCTTAATATAAGCCAACGTTCCTTTGTATAAATGTTCAATTAGATTTACAAATGCATCCGAGAAGTTTGTGCACTTCATTAAGGTAAACAGATAGTCCCAACTTACTGAATCAAATGCTGAACTTATATCAAGACTAATAAGTGTTAAATCTTTCTTTTTCCTATTTGCAAAATCTATTAATGTTAAAGTTCTTCTTATATTATCAAAAGTATTTCTATTTACAATGAAGCCTGTCTGATCTATATCTATAATGCCGGAATGATTGTCTTCAATCTATCAGCAAAGATATTCATAAACATTGTATAATCAACATTAAGTAATGAGATGGGCGATATGAAGAACATCTAGTTGGATGTTTATTAGGTTTTAAAATTGGCGAATTAAATTTATATTGCCAAGATGGGGGGGGGGTTTATTAACTCAGTTTGGGTCAAAAAAAAACCTTATGTATTAATGAATATGTATTTTTAGAAAGGATTTTATATATCTCTGGTATAATACCATCATTACCCGGTGCTTTGTTTGATTTAAGCTTATTTATTTGTGTAATAACTTCTGTATATGAAATACTCTTGTCCAATAGTTTAATCTGTTGTTTATTAAGCTTTTTATTCATATTTGTGGTTATAAACTCCTTTATTTTATCTTTAGGTTCCATGTTAATATTATTCTGGTTAATTTTGTGAAAGTGATTTCTAAATTCATCTAGTATTTCTGGTATACTAGAAACATTCTTCTTTTTCCTTAGAGAAAAGATTTCTTTGATATGGTTTTGTTTATTCAACCTTTTTGTTTTATTTTTAAGTCTATGTAAGTATTTGGAGCTTATTGAATAAGACAAAAACTTGTATTTCTCTAAAGTTATTTTAACTTTATGAGTTAAAATTTCTTTGTATTTCTCATTTAGTTTGTTTATTTCTTCAATAACTTTCTTGTCCATAATATTTTCTTTATTATTATGTTTATAAGAGTCTAATTTACTTTGAATATCTAACAATTCCTTATCCCAAGATTTCCTTTTATTATTATACCATCTGATACTTTGTCCATATAGATATGATTTTAAGGCATCCCAAACATAAACAATGGAGACTTCAGGAGTGTTATTTATGTCTAAAAATGTTTTACTTCTGAAAGTATATATTCTTTATAGTCTTTTAGTTGAGTTAAGTATGCTGGTATCCTTTTGATCTGAACATTATGAGTATTTTTATCATGAATTCAAAACAATTGAATTATGATCAGATATAGGACATGAAATGATTTTGGAATTAATTAAATCTGTTACCATCTGGTTAGAAATAAAGACCCTATCTATTTTGAATAAGTTTTGTATCTGTTAGAAAAAAGGTGTATGGTAATGATTTTGAATCTATCTGATTATTAATATCATTCAAATGATAAGAATTAGCAAAATCCTTTAAATGTTTTGCATTAGATGTAATTCTTCTCTTTCCTATAGTGGTAGTATCACTTTCATGTAGTATACAATTAAAGTCACCAGCTAAAATAATATCTCCTATAGAGAATGATATGATCTTATCAAGATGATGTTTCACTGTATTAATACCAATTCCAGGTATCCAATATACATTAATTAAAGTGTAAGTCTTCCCATTAATTTGTATTGTAACCATACAAAACATGCCTTTGTCATCCTGATAAGACTTAATGGTTTTAGGAATGGGCATACTTTTATTCCATAAAATAGCCACTCCTCTTTTTTCTGAGTGTGCTCTGAACTAACCAATACTGTATATTTGTTTGTGGCTAGTTTATCAATATCTTTTTCAAGAGATGGGTTTCTTGTAGGAAGACTAAGTTGGCCTTATGTAAATTAATGTATCTTATTAGGCTTGCCCTTTTACATGGATTATTCAATCCATTAATGTTTAAAGAAATTCCTTTTAAAGATGTAATTTGGCATTTTTAAAACTTAAGAATCTTATGATCAAAATAACAAATAACAAGATAAGTAATGTTACATCTCCTCCTTTAGGTGTACCTTTAAATATAGCTGTATTTATTGAATCTCTTATGGGATTTCGTATAGGATTCAATTTTGTTTGTAGTGACAATGAATGTACAAAATATATTGTGGATGTCAAAACTATATACAAATAACAATGAACAAGTGAAAATAATGTAAGGATTAAACCTTGCATCCAGCCTGGAGTTATAAACTCCAACTTAGAGTAGTATTTACCACTCAAGCTAACCCCTACCCTAAGCAGCAGTACATCAGCTACCACCTTATCAATTTAATACTAGTTATATTTAACTGAAGTTAACAGTTTTCAATTCAATTATCTAGCAAGACAAGACTACACATTTGGTAAAACAGCATCATATAAACTAAAATAAACCTTTTTTTTTTTTTTTTTTTTTTAAAAAACTGTTCATACTACTATATACATCCATGTAATATAAAACACTTGTATTCAAATAGCATTCAAATAATCTTGATGTTAGAAATCAAGAGGAGAGAAAAATAAGTTCTAACATTCATTTAAATCAAAAACTTTGGCTAATATGATTCAGACATTACATATATTAGGATGCATCTATTTTCTGTCATGTAAATACAGTTAACAGCTTCCAAAAAAACCTTGAATTGCTTGTATATGAGCATTTACTCAAACTCATTATTGCCAATAGAATAAACTATTGTATTCATAGAAATTGTTATAAATCATACTTCATAGTTAAGCAGATTCTCAGAAACATTTATATACATATCTACATACACACACATACACACACACACACACAGATATATATATATATATATATATATATATATATATATATATATATATATATATATATATATATATACATACACATACATACACACATATACATAGATATATATATATACATACATATATATATACATGCATACACACACACACACACACACACACACACACACACACACACACACACACACACACACACACACATACACACGCACATACACACACACACACACACACACACACACACACACACACACACATACACACAAACACACACACACATACACACACACATACACACACACACACACACACACACACATACATATATATATATCTGATCTCACTGAGTTGTATCTTTACTGAGCACCATCTTACATTGCTGTCCCTTCAATAAATCTGTCTGCTTTATACAAAATAATGCACAGCAAACACATTTTAGTAACCAGATTTTACAAACATGCTATACTACTGCTTTAAAATATATCACATGACAATTTCTTCCAGTATAGAGTTACAAAATTATTTATGCTTGTCAATCAGATGAATTAAATGAGTTATAGTAATGTATATGTTTGGGACATAGGTTTTTAACACATATTATTAATCTGCTATTCCTGTATCTGTGATGTGTCAGTGTGATATCTAGGTCAAAGGTGAGACCAGCTGCTTTCAGCTTCTCTGTGAGAATTCTGAGAGTTGAAGATTTTGAAGTAGCTCATGGACACTGTGCATGAGACAGCCCACATCCCAGATTGTCTCTCTTAACATTTTGGCAGGAAACTTATTAAAACTAGTGACAAACATTCATTTAGCAGTGTAAATGCATCTAAACATGACAAAACCTTCACAATGCATTCTACAGGTTATTACAGACTCTATGTAAGTGAAATCAAGCCCAAAATTATTAATAAGTAACAAAACTCAACATTTTGTCCCAACTCAACTCCTATGCGAATCTTATTATTTACTGTGTCTATATGATCAAAAGTATTTCTATATATTAATAAAGAAAAGAAAAAGAGAGTAGAAAGTAAAAGGGTGTAAGGCAGAAATAAAAAAAATGTAAGAGAAAGCTATAAGAAGTATATACAATAGAATATTACTTACTGTTTATATTAATAGAGTTAAAATAAAACATATTATTTACTATTATTCAGTTCTAATTATTATCAGTTAAAGCATGACAGATTATTTGCAAACAAGCATAAGCAGTGTAATCAAGAAAGTATAATTAGGTAGTGTCATTCCTGTATCTGTGATGTGTCAGTGTGATATCTAGGTCAAAGGTGAGACTAGCTGCTTTCAGCTTCTCTGTGAGAATTCTGAGAGTTGAAGCTTTTGAAGTAGCTCATGGACACTGTGCATGAGACAGCCCACATCCCAGATTGTCTCTCTTAACATTTTGGCGGGAAACTTATTAAAAACTAGTGACAAACATTAATTTAGCAGTGTAAATGCATCTAAACATGACAAAACCTTCACAATGCATTCTACAGGTTATTACAGACTCTATGTAAGTGAAATCAAGCCCAAAATTATTAATAAGTAACAAAACTCAACATTTTTGTCCCAACTCAACTCCTATGCAAATCTTATTATTTACTGTGTCTATATGATCAAAAGCATTTCTATATATTAATAAAGAAAAGAAAAGAGAGTAGAAAGTAAAAGGGTGTAAGGCAGAAATAAAAAAAATGTAAGAGAAAGCTATAAGAAGTATATACAATAGAATGTTACTTACTGTTTATATTAATAGAGTTAAAATAAAACATATTATTTACTATTATTTAGTTCTAATTATTATTAGTTAAAGCATGACAGATTATTTACAAACAAGCATAAGCAGTGTAATCAAGAAAGTATAATTAGGAATAGCATTTGAAGAACATATAAACTTTTAAAGGAAAAAAATGTATCAGATTACTGACCTTATTTTTCCTCTTCAGAAAGAGAAACAAGTTAAATCACAGCTTGCCATTAAATCTCCAGATATTTTGACTAGTTATGAAACAAAACATTTCTTTGCACACAGAGAATTACTTTGATTAAATCTTTTTCAAAATATTTGTTGCTTCTTGGAAATGCAGGAACTATATTTTAAAAGATTAATAATAAAATAAAATGATGAGAGAGAAAAAAAAAACATAGTACAAATCATTTGTTTTTTAGTCTCTTCTTCTTCTCTGAAGTTTCAGTTGCCAGTCTCTTTAACGAAGGACTAGCCCATTCCATTTCTTCTATTTTTTCCAAAATCTTATTTTTTTTGATAAACAGTAAAGCAGAGTCTAAGTCATCGAAAATTTTAGGACCATCAGGAAGGAAGATTTTAAGCTTGGCAGGAAACAGAAGGTATGTTTTAAACTGTGCTTTTTTAAGCTCCCTTATTAGTGGCAGAAAAACTTTTCTTTTAGCTAATACCATGGAAGAATAGTCATTATCAAAACGCACAGTTGTTTCATTAATCTTAACAGGAGCTTTAGCCCAAGCAAATTTAAGAACCATCTCTTTATCAAAAGATGATAGAAATCTAACTATAACTGATCTAGGATAGTTTTTGTTAGACTTAGTATTAGCTATAGATCTATGTGCTCTTTCGATACCAGAAGAGAATGCTTCTGGTAAATCTAAAGTTTTAGGGAGCCATGTTGTTAAAAAAGAAGTAATATTGTTACCTTCAATATTTTCTGGCAGTCCAAAAATCCTAATGTTATTGCGCCTAGATCTATTTTCCAGGTCATCCAGCTTTGTTTGTAAATGTGTATTTTGTTTCAGCAGAAACTCAGTGTTGATTTCCTCTTCTTGTATTCTATTTTCCATGTCATTCACAGCTTCTTCTATGCCTGTCATCTGGGTCTTCTGTTGTTGCAGGTCCATATGTAACAAGTCTATTTGTTTTGTAGTTTTTTCTATGAAAGTGTCTATTTTAGTATCCATTTTATCCATCTTAGCAGTAAGTTGCTGGACTATAATTATCAGAGACTGAAGTTCTTTCTTGATGCTGGAGTCTTGAGAATTTGTCTTACTGGAACTCATTTCAGACTGATAGACTGACAGGAAAATTTCCAAAGTAATTTCTGACAGGAATATTATTAAGATTTCCTTTCTTTTTTAGATATAGTTCAAGAACTATATAAAACAAACATATTTAGAAAGAAAATTACTTCAAAAATTAATTTTTTAAGTAATTAATTCCTGTCAATGTAATGAAATTGGTGGAGCTGAAGAAATCTGCTGCTATCCTGTGTTCATCCTTGGCCACGCCCCCCGTTGTCAACATTTTATGAGGCTGTCTTTGCCATATGGCTCAGATCAAGGCTAAAAATGGTTCTCAAACCAGAACATCTACCTTGTCAGAAAACACTTTATGATCCGAGCTATGTATACACACTGATTGGCTTTTCCAATCCAATTTGTCACAAGTATGTCCTTTTATATTCTAATCTTACTCAATGTCTTTAGCAAAACCTTTTCTGGTCAAATATTGCTTAAACTTGGAATAGCATCCCTAAAATTATTCATATGCAGTATATTGTTTTCAGAATCACAATTCATATAATCTCCTTTCTGCAAATCACAGATTATTAAATGCAACTGACATAAATGACGTATTCCCAAACCAAAATTAATTAAAAAGTAAACAATATAATTCTGCCCACATTTCTTTAAGATCCACTACTCTAAGGTTATACACCATTGAGGTAGTAAGTGGATTTGTGGAAAAAAAATTCTGCTTTACAGGCCCATGGTCCAGGGTCAATCCTGACTTCTGTTCACTTCTTTGCATGGAGTTTGTATGTTCTTCCAAAGTCAGTATGCAAAAACAGGACAGTTGATTGGTTGTACTATGAATCACCTTTGCCCTTTAGGCCATTATTGCGACCCTGAGAAGAACCACTCACTTATCTGGCTAACAAACAATAAAATGGAGGAAAAACTTCAGAAGAGAATGTTTTCTCATGTCCCTGATGTCACATGACCATTTATCTGTAATAATTAAGCAGAAAGGTATAAGAGGCATAGTTTCACATGATGGGGGTGCAGGGGGAGTTTGGCCTCTTCATAAGAAAGGTTCACTTTTTAGATGAGTACCTGTCTGGCAATATGTTATTGCAATGAGCTAGTGAGTTTGATTTGTTACTCTTTCTTTGGTTATATAAGCTTTGATCAGAAGTTATAGTTCCTTTTTTTACACTATCCACTTCATCACATGCCCTTAAGAATGAAGTTATCCAGTTTTAATGTGCTTCCCTCAGTATCAACACAAATTCTGTAATAATAATAATATTGTTTAATGAAAATGTACCTGCATGACACAAAGCCTAGCAGACATTGTTCATATTTTATAAAAAAATATATATAAAATCTAATACCCTTATTTTTTGCAGGGAGCCAGTCCTATGCAGACCACATAAAGCAATGTCCGTCTGTACTCCTGAAAACTTAACCAGCTCCAAGGTTTCTTCAATGTAGAGCAAAGGAAAGGTCTACATTGAAGTGATCGATAGCTAAGGCAGTATGCCAGTATCCTACACTAAAACCTTGGATTTCTGTCTTGATGCCATTATGTAAGTATAAAAAGAAGTGATATTCCCTCACATCTTTGCTACCTCTTATGTAGTATATTACATTAAGTGTTTACAACATTCTGTAACATCTTGTAGCACCAAAATGGCAATTTTGATGTCCATTGCAGAACAGTCTTATCATTTCATTTACTGAATTGTTGGCAGAAGAGCAGCAGTCTATTGACAATACTTAAAGCACTGTATTCAGACAAACTTGTTTCAACACAATGAGATGGGAAAACTGGCCTATTACTTCATCGAATGCATGCAGTCTAAATTAATCTGCGTAACAAGGTTAAAATCCATCTGTCTCTACATCTTGAGAATAAAATATTGGTTTACAACCTAGGATTCATTTTATCATTTGCCTATAGATACAGGAAAAGAGTAACCTAATGATATAAAAATGTAAAAGGTAAATTCATAGCTGTCTATCAAATAAAATAATTATACTTAAATACTATCAAAACTAAGTGTTTATATGGATAAGAACATCATTATAATAAAATAAGTATTGTGGTGGTACAGCGGTAGCATAGTTGCCTCACAGTAAGAGGTTCTCCTGCTCGATTCTTGGCTAGAGTGCCTTCTGTGTGGAGTCTGCATGTTCTCCCCACAGTTGAGTGGCCTTGGAAAGACATGCGTGAATGGGGATGCCTTTGCTGAAGGTTGGGTGTCGGGCTGGCAACTCGGCACCATAAAAATTGACTTCCAATCATTAATGGACCGGAGTTCCGCTGTGGCGACCCCTAACCGGGAAAAGCCAAACAAACATTGCTTAATCTGTTCTTTTTTAAGAAACTGTGTATTAATGGGCCAATTGAGCACTTTATTTATTGTAGAAAGGAAGACAGACCCGTTTGTGATAGAGTGGTAGTATAGCTTGATTATGGTTTGATTGTGAGAATGAGCACAATGATTCTAACCAGACACAGAACAAAACCCTTTGGTATTTCTTTTTTATTAACAGGGTGCCTGTTGTACGAATGGCTACTTTAATTTATAACAGACTAGCTGAATTTGTATTTCCTGCATGCACTACAGGGCAACAGACCTGAAAGCAACATTTTAGTCTTTTATTATTGGGGGAAATTACAGTTTATCGAATATGTTTCCCAAAAAATTATTAAGAGGATTCCTGGGTATTGTGGCATGGGTTATACCACAAGTTTAAACTTATTGGAATTATACAGTGTTGCATGCAAATTTCCATGGGGTAGATTTTGTCTGACATTTAAGATTCTACACAGCACTATCCTCAGAGTTAATTTAGGGCTTTCACCGTAGTATGAGGACTGTTGAGGAACATAATCAGTATGAGGCATATATAAATATATGTGAGTTGAACAAGCTCAACTCTTTGGAACAAGCTTCCACTACATATGAATTAATCCAAAACCCTCTGGATTCCTGGGTAGATATAAATACATGTTCAGCAAGGCCTTTGGAGTCTGTGCTCCAAGTAAGACTTGAAGGCCAGAACACGTCTCCATCAAATCTATGAAACCCATGAATGATCTGAACCACATTCATTCATTTATGTAGATACCTGTTCATTTATTGAACATTTAATGAACATTAATAAAATAACAATGAATGAGAAGGCCTCAGGAGTGGTCTTTATATTTGATTTGTTATAACATACTCAGAGTTGATCACTGCCTTGTCTTTAAAGTAATGTATGATCTGATTCTATTTGGGAGTCTATGCTGGAGCACACTGCTGTGAGAGATAGTTCGCGATCATGAAATAATAATATTAATAAATACAAATTGGAGTAAATATGCTATACAATACCCTCCAGGTATGTTTTCACTTAAAATCAGAAGTCAGTCATTAACTTCAAAAATAATCTTGATGTGTATTTGTGTGCGCGCATGTGCGCATGTGTGTGTGTGTGCGCATGTGTGTGTGTGTGTGTGTGTGTGTGTGTGTGTGTGTGTGTGTGTGTGTGTGTGTGTGTGTGTGTGTGTGTGTGTGTGTGTGTGTGTGTGTGTGTGTGTGTGTGTGTGTGTGTGTGTGGCCAGTATAAGTTCTCCTTCATTCAAGAGCTAGCTCCCAGTCACCACATCTATGAGAAAAGGTGACCTGCTCCAGTATAGTGAAGGCAAACTTTTTTAAAATCATGACATTTGGTAGAATGTTTGTACAATGCATTCACATCCATAGCCTTCTTGATAGCATACACATGTTAATAAATCCTGTTTTTTTAAAGTCCCCACTGTCTTACCGATATAGAAGGCTAAACAGGAACCACAGAATACAATGTAGACAACCTCCTTAGTATATTGCAGTTATAATGACCCTTCAGGTTAATTGTCTTGGGATAACCTGGAAATGCCAGGTGGGTGCCTTGCAGTAGATAACTTCACTGCTTACAGGCAACACAACATTTCATCCACAAGTTATAGTTCATTGTAATCCGGTGGTCATGATTTCTTTCCAAAATTGTTTTTAAGGTTTTCTTGTTTTTATACACATATCTGGATACATTTCCCAAAGTATCCATGAGACCAAAAGAGCCAAACACAGCGGACCAATGCATGTTTATAATCTTCTTGAGATAAAACACATCTGTATTAAACTGAATGACAAAGGTTCATGACAAGTCAGTGTCCACCTTTTTTTCACTATTTGTCAGACCACTGAGGCAATATAATAGTGGCCTATAATGCATATGTCTTATTTTGGATATTAATTGCAGAACTTCATCCATCAAATTGACAGAGTAACCCCGTTATTGAAATAGACCACAAAGCTTATCAGCTTCTTGATGAAAAACTGAATTGTCAGATACAAGTCTGCTTAGCCTTATAAGTTGCCCCTTAACTATGTTTTTCTTTTGCCACCTTGGATGTTGACTACTAAAGTGCAGATACATGTTTGAAAAGGTGTCCTTTCTAAATATCATTGATTCATACCTGCCAGCAGTTACATTTTTATACAGTGTAATATATAAGTAGCTGACAGTCAGTTCACTCACCTGGTGGGTAAACTGCAAAAAACTCGGCGATGCCTGAAGAAGTCTATGTAGAGCTACTGCCTGAAGAAGTCTATATAGAGCTCCAGATCGTTGATATTTCCCTTCCATAAGAACAAATATCATCCAGGTATTGTAAGTGTTGACTTATATTGGAAAAGAGGGAGCAGTTAAAAATACTAGTGGTTTCGCAAAACCACAATAGTATACTTGGCAAATATCAGGGCTGAGGCGGCACCCATAGCTACACCCCTATGTTGTTTATAGTACTCCCCACATGATACACATAGCTGTTCTTTAGAACAAGTTCCATACATTGATATAAAAATGTTGTTTCAGATTGATCAGAGTAGCCTTCATTATTGCCAGTAAAAAACATTCCATACCATCTTCGTGTGGAATGATGGAAAACAAATCTTTGATGTAAAATTTGAAGGAAGTGCCAGGAATCTTTTAAAGTATGGTGTTTTGGGAGCCACTTAATCAATGAGAAATACT
Organism: Protopterus annectens; assembly: GCF_019279795.1. Taxonomy (NCBI): domain Eukaryota; kingdom Metazoa; phylum Chordata; order Ceratodontiformes; family Protopteridae; genus Protopterus; species Protopterus annectens. The sequence continues at coordinate 114,579,876 of NC_056725.1, forward strand.
ATAGCAATAACCCACGCCTGGGTGTGGGTAATGCTGGATTTACCCATGGTTGGCGTGGTTTGGTCCCGAGGGCGAAGCCTGAGGGACCAAACAAAGCCAACGATGGGTAAATACAGCATTACCCACACCCAGAAGTAGGTTATTGCTATTATACCATGACATTATTTAAGAAAAGAAACTATTACTTTTCTTAAATAATGGCATAGTATAATGCCTGTTTACTGCCCTTCTGCAGATGTCTGGCATCCGCGGCAGTTCTGATGTACTGCGCGCCTGCGCAATACATCAGAGCTGTGGGCAAAAGCAACGGAGAAAGCAAGATCTCCGTTGCTTTTTTATTTTGCTATGTTAAATGGGTTTAACATATCGAGACAGTTTTAAAATAAGCAACGGAGATGTCCGTTGCTTATTTTAAAACTGTCTCACTATGTTAAACCCATTTAACATCGAAAAGTAAAAGCAACGGAGATCTTGCTTTCTCCGTTGCTTTTTAAAACTTCGCTATGTTAAATGGTTTAGCATATGAGACAGCTTTAAAATAAGCAACGGAGATCTCCGTTGCTTATTTTAAAGCTGTCTCGCTATGTTAAACCCATTTAATATAGCGAGACAGTGTTTTAAAAGTAGAGTTATACTAATGGAAAAAAGTCCGGGCGACCGGACCTTTTTCCATTAGTGTAACTCGATTTACAATGTGCACGCTGGCCAATCAGCGTGCACGTTTTGGGGGGGTCATGGTATAATTTTAAATTTTTAACATGTGCAATATGATGAATTCTGATGAAGTCTCAGTTCATGAGAAAAGAAAGTGCTTAATTCTATTAAACAGTTAAGTGACTTGTATTTTATTTATTTATTTTTTTTGGTTTTAAGTTAACTCATTCCCCTCTAATGGGGCTTAGAGAATTTGCACTGTAATTTGCAATGGATGGAGCCTAAGCTTTTTGATAGAATCAAATTATGTTCTCACATTTCAAACAAATGTTTATATCTCTGCAACCATAGCAGTTACTGAAGAAGCAAAAATGTCAAACTCTTCAACACAAATTATTTTTGTAGTTATAATATTCTTTAGGTTCTAGGTCTTAAACTAAATTTTATAAGTCACAGTAAACTTGGTTAATAGTAAGTTTGTAATATTTTGTAAACAACTTACAATATCTCAGCAACCATTCAAGCCACATACATACTATTAACAACATTTCACACATCCAGATGAGAGCTTTCATATGAGACTAAGCAGTTATGCTTGTGTCCTTGGTTGCTGAGATATTTAGAAATACATGGAATTTATGACAATATAAAACTATTATATGAATAACAATCAATATTTATTTACCTGCATCAGACAGAGGTCAATTAGCAATACAGTTGTGTTGGCTATTGTGTAAGCTTTAAGAAGAAATATTGTAAAACGTTGTATGTGGCATGGTTTTGGAATTATTAATGTAAATGTAAACAAGCAGTGTTTGACACCTAGAGGCATCAGTAGGATGCAACTGCAAAAGCACCTGGAGGAGTCAGTCAGCTGTAATGAGTTAAACCTGCAGTTAAGCCTTGTCAATTTGTGTTGTTTCTGGTTCTTGGCATATACACAAACATGCCATAACCTACAACACCGTCCATTACAAACAGTCCAACAAACATCTTCCAAGTGTACTAATTTTCACTTTTCTTTGTATTAAATGAATGCACTTGGTGTTTTACAAAGTGGGGATTTTAATAGAATGATATTAGCATGCATGGCATTCGATGAACTTAGCTTCTGGACAAAGCCATAAATAAAAGTGGAACAAAAGCCCAAAAATAGGGACCATTTTTAAATATTGCTCTTACAAACTTAGAAAGTTGATAGAATAACAGGTTTTGCATTAACATGAATTTTCTGAAGGGTAGGAAATCTAAAACTCAAATGTCTGTCATTATTTTCTAACTTCAACCTTCAATGATTTGCCACTAATTTGCCAGAAAACAACAATTTTATGAAAAACTGACCAAAAACATGAGGCAAAAATCTGGCCATTCTGCAAAAATCTGTACAGTTGATAAGTATGGAACTATACAGCACCTCAAAAATCAGATAAGTTACTCAGATAAAGACAAATCCAAACTGATTAATGCGTTTTTGAAATATTTTAACAGTGCATATTTAAATGTTTTATAGACATGTTCTGGAGAAAGCTGCACATCCCAACACATACAGTGCTGCCTCTCTTCACCTCTGCCATGTGTGATGATGTTAAATTGTGTTTTCCTTACTCAAATAATTTTAACATAAATTATTTCAAGAAAATTCATCTGAAAAAAAATATATATATGTATATATGTGTCACACACACACACACACACACACACACACACACACACACACACACACACACACACACACACACACACACACACACGTGTACATGCACACACACACACACACACACACACACACACACACACACACACACACACACACACACACACACACACACACACACACACACACACACAGGAATTTCTAAGTATTTCTAAAATGCTGAAAATGTATAATTTATTGTCATATTCAGTGCAGCACTAATACATGCAGTGTTCAAGTTGTGTCTCTCTTATTTGTGGGTGATGTTTTCATAGTCTGAGCTGACCATGAACTCCAGTATGTATTAGAGTCATTTGCTGTCGACTGTGAAACCAGCAACATAAAAATCAGAACTTGTCTGTCAGAGTTCGTAATCCTGTACCAGAAGAGTAGCTTGTTCTCTTTAGGTGAAAGAGGAGAATCCCCTACCTGATGTGGAGGAGTTAAAGCATCAGTAGGTCTGGCTCAGCACATTGGTGCATCTGTGACAGTACTGCAAATATTGTACCAGCATGTGGTGGTAATGTGACAACTGCATCACAAGATGAAACTCTCCATTTCCTAGTCAGTCTGTGCTCCCATCCTTATCTATGGTCATGAGCTTTGGGTAGTGATTGAAAAGATACAAACGCAGATAATAGTGACATAAATGTGGTTCCATAACAGGGTAGCTGAGATCACTTCTCATGACAGTTCAAGTAGGTCAGCAATCTAGAAGGATCTCAAAGTGCAGTCATTGTTCCACCATATCAACAGGAGATAGTTTGGGCACATTATGAGAATGTCCCTTGGGCACCTCCTATGGGGGATGTACAAAGCACAGTCAAGCAAGAAATCTCCCCACTATAGAGCCAATGGTGCAGCAAGTGAATTATATCTCAGCTTGCTTGGTATTGTAATGTAACCATACTAGATGAGCTAGACACTGCATGTGATGCACAGGCACAAAATACACAAGTAAAGTGCTTGATTGTTTGATATAGCTTTCAGGCTTCTTATCACAAGAATGAGATCCAACAATCCAGATCCCATAACTGAAGAATAAAATGTGATTCCATCACCTAAACTGTGACTGACACGCTTAGCTTCCACACCTTCATACATAAAGTGAGGTTCTGTGTCCCACAGCCTATCTATACAGCTGTTATACCTTAGAGTGAGATTAAATGGGGGTAATTCTTTGTGGTGCCACAATTTCTGACTTCGTATATATTTCCCCAAGTATGCTGAAACAATCCACTCATTCTGTGGATTACAGTTATGGCCTTCAGAATTGTTAAAGGCACCCTGTCTTTCAAATACTTTTAATATGATCCCTTAAATTTGTATGAGTCTGTAATGAATAATCACAGATGAGCTTGATCAAAACAGAAAATATTGAATAAATGCAGTGGTGATTACCATTAATCACCAATAAAATCATCAAAACAAGTAATTATAAATATAAACCAATATGTTACATTTGCAATTACAAAAGTAGATATATGCGTGTTACATGATTTATCATTGTAAACCACGAACCAACAAAAGAACAAATGGGCAGTAACTGTACAGGATTCCACAAAGCGAGATACAAAACGCTTTCTCCGCGTTTATTTTAAAATGTGAACTTCTTCAGAAGTTTTTCTGAAGAAGTTCACATTTTAAAATAAACGTGAAAGAAAGCGCTAATTTGTATCTCGCTTTGTGGAATCCTCTACAGTTACTGACCATTTGTTCTTTTGTTGGTTCGTGGTTTACAAGGTTTTCGGCTAGTCCGTATTTTTAGTTTCATGATTTATTATTGTACACATTTCATCATGTGCTTAAACACTGCTGTTTTCCATCAGTAGTGCAGTTGGTCAAATTATGCAATGGTGGAAGTTCATTAGAATGACTGTTATATAATTCAAAAGCTTTCCCCTTTCTTCAAGTTTGTGTGACTTTGAAGCTAGTATATTTAATTTTCGGAGGGCTGAACCCCCACCACATAAAACTTTGCTTTTGTTTTACTTTCTGGTAATAGCAAATGTTTTGTGTTTCAGTCAAACTCACAGGCAATTATTCATTAGAAACTCATATAAATTATAACCTGCTTATGCAATATCCTTTTAAAAACAGAATAGTTTTTTCTTTCACTGCATAATGATGCACATTCACTCTGTTGACCATTAATCTTAGTATTTTATTTACTAGAAACATGCATCAATCCATTTTCTGATTGATGCCTACTCTGCAAGGATAAAAGCTGCTTTGCTGATGTGCTTTACAGATACATGTCAGATATACACAGGCTTGATGCAAACATTGGTACTAGTGTAAATAAATCTAGGAATGTAGTAACATCTGGATGAGTACTTTCTTAAAGAATGTTATGAATTACGTTATAAAGTTCCACCCATGTTTTGTCTAACTCGACATTTTTCTTCTGTGTTATGATTTCTGGCTGGATATGTCATCAAAGAAGACTATACAGTTATTTAAGACCTCACTGTGACAGCAGGTCTTAAAACATATTCTGTTGTCTTTCCTTCCATGTCAGATTTAATGTATTTTTCTTTCTTGCAATAACTGTTTCACTCCCTTTAACTCTTCTTAGCTTCCCTTGAAGTGTTTTTTTTGTACAAGATAAACATGTCAATTTATAAGGAGCAAACAAACTGAGAAGACTCTAGGACCACTTAACTCTGTATACTATAGGAGAAACTGATGTTGTGATGGTGTGTGGTCCTTGATTAACACTAGTGATGAAAGCGTCCCGGAGATTTAAGTATGTGATTAATATCTTTGAAACTGCCCAGCCTGCAGATGGAGATTCCACTTGAAAAAAAAAAACTATTATACAAATCAGATTTTATACTGCAGCAAGTTTCTTCATAAAATTATATAAGAGTATACTGTAAACCTGTATAGACATGTTTGCATTATCTTGAGTATTTTTAATTGTGGTCTCTAGGCTGTAAATTATTAAGTCACCATGGCCATCAGACAGAGAACTCAGTATTTTCATTGTCATTAACTGAAAATATGCTTTAATTTCCAAACACTGTTGAAGAAATAAATGTGTGCTAAGTATGCACAGTGAAGGCAAATCTTCAGGGCATGTAGGAAGTGGTCACAAAATCTCCTTCAACCATCACTTGAAATCCACCTGGAAAGCCTCCCCTACAATGTTTCAGTAATTAATTTCGGCTCAGGAATAATTCAGGGTATTGTCCTTAAGTCTGTCAGGTACGCTTACCAATAAAGATGCATGCGGAACAAAGGCATAATTTTTCCCATCATCCATTTATTCTTTGCTCTGTGCAACACTTTCCCTGGTTTGAGTTTAACGATATTGATTTTAAAGCACTTTTCCTTTTTGTCTTTCCTGTTTTTAGTTTTTAATACTTGTTTAGATATTAATTAGTTACAGACTTGTGGACATTAAACTGATTCCTTGTATGACCTACAGAAACAAAGAACAGCATGCTGCATGCATCCTTTTCCTAGGCCCTAAGCTTTGTCTGATGTGGTGTTATCTTAATGCCACCACTTTAAGCGGGCAAAACAGGTTTGCTTAGGGCTTCAATAAGAAACCAAAAAGAAGAAACATCTTCATGATCCTTCAATTTCTTACCAAGAGAAGAAAACAGGACATTTGTATGAAGACACTAATGAAAACCACTCAAGGTATACCCCAGCTTTCCAAGTGCAGCAGGTAACCCAAGCAGCTGCCCTCTCGTACCTTCCCCCACCTTTTCCTTATGCAGTTTCAAGCTGGTTTAAATTGTATTGCTATTTCCCAAAGCCATACCATCTTCTACAGGAAATAGTATTTTATAAAATCTAGCTCAATGTATCAAACTTTTCAAGCTACCACTCTTGTCCCCTTCTCTCCATGATCTTCCTCCTCTTCTGCACCCATCCCACTTGTCTACAAATGAAGCAATGTGTCTAAATCATATCCTATTTCTATATTGTTTTTATGTATACATGCCAACATTTCTAAGACTAGTGGGAAACCTTTGTACCATTAATCATTCCAGTAACTCTATATTATAAACTTTCTTCTAACCTAATTTTCTTTCATCTGCAAGTCCAGCAAAGCTGTACGCAGTGCTTTTTATATGACCATAAAAACTCCATGCACCTTATTATTCAGAAAGTTGAAACACCAACATATATTCATTTCTTAATGAACAGTGATACAGCCCACTAATTTGGTATTCAGACTAACCTCATTTCCCTTTTTACTGCTTTCATATTAGGAGAACTGTTACAAAAAAGATGCATTTAGCAATAACCTCAGTACCATCATCCAGTATTTGCTGACCTCCTGCAGTCTCCTTCTTAAGAAGTCCTGTTAGGTCTATGCAGTAAAGTGAAGATCTGTACTTTTCACTCTATGTACCCTTGCTGTCATTTCAAGTTCACTGATGATGCCTGCCCTTTAGTTCTTTATGTGTGGGTCAAGTGTCTCAGTCTTTTACCTTCAAAGAGAGCCCACTGCACATGCAGAACCAATGGTTATCCTCATTAATTTACCAGCCAGTGTTGGCAACCACAACTCTGTCATTGGTGTCAAGGTATTCACCGACATTGAGAACCTTTAATTTTCTTCTGCCTACTTCATTTATTATTCCCAACAAAAAACTTCACCCTCAGATTAATAAAAAAAAAATGATTCTTTGAAAACACTGTCAGAGTTGTGTGCTTTCTCTGGGAAAAGTCTTTGATAAGTGATTCACTTCCTTCTAAAGTCCTTCATACTGCTTTTGTGATGAGTCAGGAACAAATCATTGATAGTGGTGGTGAGGGCACCTTCAGTGATGTATGGATGTGCAATAATGCCACCTACTATATCATTAATGTTGGTTATCTTGAAAAAGCTGATACTTGCGTATTATCGCAACCACATTGCAGAAGTTGCACAATTCCTTATGTTTCTGCGAAATGGTGTCTAGTAACATAAGAACAGGTGTGTAAAGTGTTAATTATTTTTCTGTCAGCTTGGTTTTCACCTAGGGAGAGGAATAACGTCCAAATTCCTTTTCCCAGGTAGCGTCCTTTCCCGACCTATAAACACAACTGCTGCTTGACAGTAAAGTAGATATGTATATTTTATCAAGTTTTTATTAATAAATGCTTCAGTTCTCCAACATCTCAATTTTCCTTCTTTTTCGCACAATGTCCTGATGTCGATGTCATTAGAAAGTTACTGTTTAGCTCCTGATGGCATTACCATTACAGGGTATAACAGCATCTTTCTTTCTTTTTTAACACATTTCTTTTTATTTGTTTATAACCAAAGATTAACTACATGAGGGGTGGCAGCAATGAAAAGATTGCCAGGATGAAATGATGTTACAATACTAATCTATGAACCTATGAACCTATGAACTTACTATAACAAGTGCAATGATAAGTCCACTGAAATAAAAGTTGAATATGAACAGGAGTTTCAGTAGGAGAAATAATGATAATAGAGTGACACTTGCATTCTACATAACATTTTAAAACATTATTATATTTTCCATACACATATAATTTATGTCGTAATGATAGCATCATAAAAAAGGTGGATTTTCTTTCCCAAATGATAGCTTCAAGGGCTGCCAGAAAACATCAACAGTCGTTTACAATGTGGTTGTGATAATGGGCAGGATTCACGAAGGCTTGCACGGAGTGTAAGAGACGTGTAAGACTCCATGCAAGCCTCGCAATCCAGGAACAGTCTGAAACTCCGTGTAAGAGACCAGCTAAAACGTCTCTTACACGGACTGGGCGTGGATATGCTAAATACCTCACTTGCAGCCGAAAGGCATGCAAATGAAGTAGAGTAGCGATCCATGAATCAGAAAGCAGCCCGTGTAAGAGCCGTTTTAGCTGCAGAAATGTACTCAGTTGACAACTGAGTATGTTTCTGCAAAAATCACAATGGAGCCATGTCAGCTCCAAATAAAGGGTGCATATGTGTCAGGCAGCATGCCAATGGCCAAATATGTGGCCACTGGCCAAATATGTGGCCACTGGCAAGGTACCCCGATGCAAATATGACAAATAAATCTTTTTTTTTTTTCGCCGATGTTTAAATGCAGCGCAGCCCCGCGCAAACGGGTTGCACTGTATAACACATAAAAATGAAGGTTATAAACCCACAAATGTGGGTTTTATGCAATACATGGATTTACAATACAGGGACCAGCAGACCAAAAACAACATGGCCACCGTTTAGTGGTTGCTAAGGGGGGAAGCCGAGTCTAAGAGATGTAACTAAGCATTAGTAGGCAATCTGATGTAAATGAGTGTTAGGATACTGAATTCCACTGTCACATAGCAAATGAGCACATTCTGAGTAGTGTAAGAGATACATAAGGGGGAGGAATAGAGTAGGAGATAGGTGACATCACAGGGGGGAATGGCAGAAAGAAATGCAGTTCATTGGAGGTCAGTGTTACATGACAGATGTCAGACACAGATCATGGAAAGAGGAGTGCCACAAGATAAGCATGGGAAAGTCAAGAAATGGAAGGTGTACACTGTTGCTTACACCAAAGTTTCTTGCTGGGCGTGCATGCGCACATGTGCGTGCCATGAAGCGCGAGTAGGGCAGTGTGCGCATGTGTAAGGCAGACTGAGCATGTGGGAGCCTGTTGGCAGACTTGTAAGACTGTTTGCACTGGTGTGTGCGTGTTTTAACCTGAATAAGCAGACTCTGAACCGTGTAAGCATGTGTGCACGCGTGTAAGCCACTGTGAGCGTGTTTCTGCTGGTATGCGCGTTGCTCCCCCCTGAAGAAACAGAAAGGAAAAAGGAAGCAACAAAATTAGTAGAAAGCTGCCAGGGAATACTGCTGGAGCTAGGAGGTGAAAACAATTAGAAACTGGCAATTACACAGGCAGAATAGTAGCACAGTCAAGCACTTAAAACTCTGCAAACAGCAGTGCAGGATGTTTCTCTCAAGAGACACTGCAAGACAGGAGTAAGCTATTAGAAGTGAAAACTGAAAAAGCTGAACTCAGAGCAGAAATGCTAGGGGCTGCCATAGCTGTCATAAGGAGACATAGGCGACTTGCTGAGGGTGGTGACAATGCAGATGGTGCCAGACAACCCACAGTGAGGAGACGGAGAAGAGTGTACAGGCCCAGGGTCACCTACCACAGGTTACATGAGCTGGAGATACTAGAGTGCTATAGAGTGGACAGAGACCTCCTGCAGCAAATTGTTGAGCTGTGCAGGCCACGCCTCACACACAGAACCAACAGAGGGGAACCCATCCCAGTGGAAACCAAGGTATGTGTTGGCCTAAGAATACTAGCAACAGGTACCTTCCAGAGACCAACTGGTGATATGATGGGGATAACACAGGCATCAGCCTCCAGGGTACTGCACCAGTTCCTGGATGCCATGTCAGCACATGTTGGTGATCATGTATATTTCCCCAATGCCCGTGAGGTATTGGCCAGCAATATCGTCTCTTCCAGCAAATAGCGGAATACCCTGAGGTAGTGGGTGCAATAGACTGCACGCACATATGCATCAAAGCACCAGCCGTGAGCAGGGTCGGGCCTACATTAACCGCAAGGGCTTCCTCCATCAACTGCCAGGTCGTGTGTGATGCCCAGGGCATAATAATGAATGTGTGTGCTGGCTGCCCTGGGAGCT